>NW_006408600.1:2703404-2728789 GCF_000296735.1 Chrysochloris asiatica | reverse complement strand
AAGAAAGAGTGACAAACTACTTCCGAATCGCTAGTCACTGAAAACTCTATGAATAGCAGAGAAACATTGTCAGATACAGGACTGGAAGGTGGGAAGGCACTTAGAATGTGACTGGGGGAAAAAAATGCCTCCTCAAAGTAGAGTTGACCATAATGACATGAATAGGAGCCCTGGTAGCATAGCAAATTACAAACTGGGCTGCTAACCACAAGATCAATTGTTCTAATCTACTAGTTACTGTGCAGTAGAAAGATGAGGCTTTCTACTTTAGTAAAGATTTGCAGCCTTGGAAACCCTAAACAGAGTTGCTATGAGTTGGAACCAATTTGGTGGCACACAACCACCACCACCATGGTCAATGATTAGAAGAGACATTAGATAATTTATGATACCACATTTACATTGAAGTACAATACATATTTAAGACTGTACTCTTTGGTAAATATTTCTGTAAATATTCCAAGTCCTCCTTGCTTCCAACAACATAGTTGTGTCATCTGCATGTTGCAGGTTGTTTATAAGTCTCCTATCTTCCTGCCATGTTCTTCTTCATATAATCCAGTCTTAGTTATCTAATACTATAAGAGAAATATCACAATTGGATGGCTTTAATAAACAGAAATTCATTCTCTCACAGTTTGGGAGGCTAGAAGTCTGAATCCAGAGCACTACCTAGGGGAAAAAGTCCTTTTCTTCTTTTCTAGGTACAGCATTCCTTGAGGATTTCCATGTGCGTTAGCATCAATCTTTCTCTGGATGTAGAAAACTTCATGGCACAGGGTCTCAAGGTCCAAAGGAACAATCCGCTCCTGGCTCTTAATTCTTGGTAATAGTAGATTCCCTTTCTTTGCTCACTTCTTTCTCCATTTATCTCTTTTACGATAAAAGATGTTGGATGCCACTCCCTGTAAATCTCCCTTACATTTGATCAGGGCAGTGAAGGGACTAAGGGTGTATCTCACCCATAATCCCCTGATTGATTTATCTCATCCAACCACATTATGGAGGATCATTACATATCTACCAAACCACTAAGAATTATGGCCCATCCAGTCTGACATATTTTAAGGGAACACAATTAAGTTGATGACATTCCATCCTTTGTTGTTGTTAGGTGCCATTGGGTCAACACGGACTCATAGTGACCCAATGCACAACAGAACAAAACACTGCCCAGTCCAAGGCCAACCTCACAATCTTTGCTATACCTGATCCTGTTGCTGCTGCCACTGTGACAATCCATCTTATTGGGGGTCTTCAGTGATTTTTCTCTGACACTCCACTTTACCAAACATGATACCCTTATCCAGGGACTGATCCTGCCTGACAATATATTTGAAGCATGAGACACGAAGTCTGGTCACGCTTTAGACAACAAAATAACATGTCCTTGTCATATGCAAAACTCTTTCACCACGTTATAGCATTACCAAAGTCTTCCAATCCAAATTACAACTTGGGATAATATTTCTCTTCATCTGTGAATCTAGTACAATAGTGGAACAGCTTACAGGCTAGATTTGTTCATTGCATACGGGAGCAGTTAGAAAAAAAGAAGAGATAACAGGCATCAAGCAAGTTTAAAGCCCAGGAGAACAATTTATATTAGTTCTCAAGGACTTCTGTTGTGGTCATGTAGAATAAGCACTGAACTACTAACTGAAAGGTAGATAGTTCAAAGCCACCAGCAGCTCCTCATAAACTCTATACAGGGTCACTATGATTCAGAACTGACTCAATGGCACTTAAAAGCAACAACAATAACTCAGGGCTTAAAAATAATCCTCTGTTCTCTGAAAGCATCTAGACAATGGCCCTACCCCCCAGATTCTGGGTGTTAGCCATTCCCTCTGAATTCTGGGTAGAGGCCACTCAGCCCAGGACTTCAGCTCTGCCTTCCAGGCCCACTGGAATGGCAACTCTGTTCCCTTGACTTGGGATAGGCCCATTCTTCTAGATCATCTTAGTGATGATCCCATGCCCTCAGCCCTGGAAGGCTCCATTCTTCTGCTCTTTGGGCAAAGGCCCTTCTTAACAGCAGCCCCATACTCTGTAACCAAGTTGGTGAAGCAGCTGACTCCTTGAAACTTAGGAAACTATGGTCCCACCCTTAGAAACCCCAGAGCTCATGGTTCTACCCTTTGAAATCCCAGCAGTCATGGCCCTAAATTTTGAGATTAAGGTAGCTATGCTTCCTGTGCTACTTAGCTCTTTAGCTTCTGCTTCCTGGTTCTTTGATCTCTAGAAGAGATCAGCCTAAGTCTCTTTTTTGCTCAAAGAAGTGTTACAGAGCCTTTTAGTTCTACTGATAAATATTCAGAGACAACCTATTCCACAAGTAAACCTTGACCTGAAGGCTCTCAGTTTTCTAACTCCATGGTCCAGAGAACCTAATTCTGCCACCAAGTACCCAGAAGTATCCCATTCCACCAGAAAGCCTCCTGCACCAAGATGCTCAGTTTCTCTCTCACTAGGTCATCTCCCGTGCCACCTTGTATAGGTCTTGCAGTTCTACTGCAGTTTCTCTGTCCATGTTTCTCATCATCTGTACCATCTATGATGTTACTACTCTCTTCACCTCCTTCTAAACCCTTATCAGAGTTGCTTTTGACATCCATAATTCCACCAATTGTCTCTTCAAGGAAATCTATGCATTGACAATTAGGCAACTTAGTATTCTTACATCCTCTGTAACTACCAATTCCAAAACCACTTTCACATTTTAGATACCTGTTAGAGTAGCACCCAACTTTCCTGGTACCAATTCTGTCTTAGTTCTCTAATGATGCTATAACTGAAATACCACAAGTGGATGACTTTAGCAAACAGAACTTTATTCTCTGCCAGTTTGGGAGGCTAAAAGTCCAAATTCAGAGCACCGGCTCCTGAGAAATGCCCTTATCTCCTTTCAGCATCTGTACGCCCAACATTCCTTGAAGATCTGTATGTTTCTTGGAATCAGTCTTTCTCTGGATCTAGGAGCTTCATGGTGCAGCGACCCCAGGTCCAAAGGGCACACTCCATTCCCCATGCTTTTTTCTTGGTGGTAGTAGATGCCCTTCTCTGCTCACATCTCTCTCCTTTTATCTCCTGCAAGACACAAGGTGCTGCACACCATCCCCTGAGAATTTCTCTAATATCATATCAGGGTAGTGATCCCACTTCATCCTACTATATTCACTTAAAGTATCTTGGACATTTCCCAATATCATAATATTGCCTCCAAAAACATAGTTTTAACTTCTAATACATAATTTTATTTCCTGTATGATTATGCACTAGATTACTAACCAGAAGGTTGGCATTTTAAACCTACTCAAATGTGCCCCTGAAAACAACCTTGGTTATCTGCTTTGAAAATCTGCTTCAAAACCCTTTGGGGAAGTTCTACCGCATCCAATAGACTCATTATGAGGCAGATGACAGCAGTTTATTTTGGTGGGTTTTTTTTTAAATCACACTCAGGTATAGATGCAGGATATTTTCCTTCCCCATCATCACTCCTCTAGGTGTTTACACCTTCTAGTTCAAGGTATGGAAGAGCATACAACACCATTGAAGAGGGGTTTGTTTACATAAATTCAGATGAGAATCAAGCATAATCTCTCCTTAGTGATTTCAGGGAGACACGCTGGGTACTCTACCTGGAAGACTCTCAGTGTGACAGACCTTGGCAATGTGACAGTCCTTGGCAACTATAAAACCATTTGCCACTGACTGTAACTCATGGCAGCCTCATTTTGCGTTAGACTAGCACTGTGTTCCATAGGGGTTTTAGTGGCTTATTTTTCAGAAGTAGATCACCAGGCATTTCTTCTAGGATACTTCTGAATGGATTCAAACTTCCAAGTTGTTTATAAGCAGCAGAGAGGGTTAGGCATCTGCATCATCCAGTAACTCCTACAACGTATATTGTTCACCAAAAAAAGAAATGAAATGGCTGGCTGTGATTGGTTGTGTACTCAAGTAATTCTCTAATGCTAGCAATCAATGGTATTCAACCTGGTGTAAACCAAAGCCAACTTCATTTCTACCCACAAAATCTCTAGGTTCTAGTGCCCTTGACTCTGCCATATACATTTTTAAGCATTCAATGTTGCAAAATTTTTACAAACTACTTCAAGCTCCATATACAATGTATTGAGATAGCAATAAATAAGTACAATGGATAAGAGTTAGGAATTCTGGTGGCATTGTGGTTAAGCATCAGACTGCAAACTGAAAGGTCAATGGCTCAAAGCCATCAGCCAATCTATAGGTGAAAGATGTGACGTTCTGCTTCCGTAAAAATTACCAAATGGAGCAGTTCTGCCTTACCCTATAGGGTCACTGTGAGTGAGAATCAACTGAACAGCAAAAAGAACAGACTAGAAAATGGCAAACTACAACCCAAAGGCCAAATCTAGTTTGCCAACTATTTTAGTAAATAAAGCTTTTTTGTATCTATCTGCTCACATATAGTTTATGACTGCTTTCCACCACAATGACAGAATTGAATAGCTGTGACAGAGATGATATAAATTCCAAGCTCTAACCTTTGCAATAAAAAGTGCCTGATCTCTGCTCTAGAATCTATCTATGTTATAACTATTCAACAAAGTATTGTATTCAAATACTCTCCTGTTTATCTATTGAATGTATTGAGCTCCATAGAATTTTCTTACTCTATTTATGAATACATTAATATATTAATGTACTGTCTGTCTAGTCCTGGCCTCCTCAATTTAGACATTTCCTCCACTTGTAAAATTTTATTTAAAAATTTTATCCATCTGCTCCCACTGACTTTTAGTTCACTGTTTATATGCTTACACTGTGTTTCAGTTGGCCAAACTAATAGTGAACATATTAAGTGGCATTTTCTCTCTGAAGAAAGGATACAAGTATTTTCTAATGCTTGATGAGCAGCAATATTGACATTTCTCTTTTTCTTAATTCCTGAAAATTTTACACTGAGTCTGTGTAGTTGTTGTTATTGTTGTTGCTGTTATTAGGTGTTGTTAAGTTGGCTCCTACTTATTGCGACACTAGGCACCACAGAAGGTAACACTGCCGGGACTTGCATCATGCTCACAATAGTTGTTACACTTGAGTCCATTGCTGCTGCCACTATACCAATTCATCTCACTGGAGGTCTTCCTCTCTTCTGTTGACCCTCCACTTTGCCAACCATAATGTTCTTCTCCAGGGATTAGTCCCTCCTAATAAAACAAAATCTCATAATTCTGGCTTCAAAGGAGCATTTTAACCATACTTATTCCAACATGGAAGGAGCTTTGGTAGCGTAGTAGTTACGAATCGGGCTGTGAACCACAAGGTCAGCAGTTCGAAACTACCGGCTGTTCCACGGGAGAAAGATGAGGCTTTCTGCTCCTGTAAAGATTTACAGCCTCATAAACCCTGTGCAGTGTCACTATGAGTCAGAACTGACTCTACGGTACATAACCACAACCACCATTCCAACAGGGAGTCCTGGTGTGGTGCTGTGAACTAATGTGTCAGACTGCAAAGTCACAGGATTGTTATGGGTCAGAATTGAATCAACAGCACTTAACAACAACATTCCAACATAGATTTGTTTGTTCTTCTGGAAGTCCATGGTACTTTTAATATTCTTCTTCAACACCATAACTCAAATGCATCAATCCTTCTAGTCTTCCTTATTCATTGTCCAACTGTCACTTGCATAAGATGTTATTGAAAATACCATGACTTGTGTCATCAAATTGATATATTTGCTCTTAAAAACTTTGGAGAGGTCTTATGAAGCAGATTTGCCTAATACAAATGTCATTTGATTTCTTGACTATTGCTTCCATGATATTTGGTCCAAGCAAAATGAAGTCTTTGACAACTTCAATCTTATCTCCACTTACCATAATGTTAGTTATTTGTTCAATGGTGAGAATATTTATTTTCTTTATGTTAAGGTGCAATCATACAATAGGCTTTGGTCTTTGATTTTCATCAGTAAATATTTTAAGTCCTCTTCAGTGCAAATTAGGTTGTATCATGTGCATATGGCAAGTTGTTAATGAGTCTTCCTCTAATACCTATGCCAGGATTTTTATTATATAATCCACTTTCTTGGATTATTTGCTCATCATACAGATTAAATGAGTATGGTGAAAGAATACAACCCTGGTGCACACATTTCCTAATCTTAAGCCATTCAGTGTTCCCTTTTTCTGTTCAAATGGCTGCCTATTGGTCTATGTACATGTTCTTCAAGAGCACAATCAAGTGTTCTAGAATACCCATCTTTGTACTCATATCCATATCTTGTCATGAACCACACAGTTGAAAGTCTTTGCATAGTTAAGAAAGCACAAGTAAATGTATTTCTGGAATTATCTGCTGTCCTCCAAGATCTATCTGACATCAGCAATGATATTTCTAATTCCATGACCTCTTTGAATCTGGCTTGAGTTTCTGGCAGTTTCCTGTTGGTGTATTATAGCAGCCATTTTGTAACTAGCTTCAACAAATATTTACTTTCAATATCAGTGATATTGTTCAATGAATCCCATTGGGTCACCTCTCCTTGGAATGGACATACACAGATATGGATCTCTTACAATTTGTTGGTCACGTAGCTGTCTTCCAAATTTCTTGGCATAGATGAGTGAGTGCCTCCAATGTTGTACCAGTTTGTTGAAATATTTCAATTCGCATTCCATCAATTCCTAGAGCCTTGTTTTTCTAACAGTGTCTTCAGTGTAGCCTGGAAATCCTACTTCAATACTAGTTCTTATCATATGCTTCCTCTTTAAATGGTTGAACAACAACCATTGGTTTGGTAGAGTGACTCTGTGTATATCTTCCATCATCTTTGATGCTTTCTACATCTTTCAATATTGTGCCCATAGAATCCTTCAACAATGCAACCTGAAGCTTGAATTTTTTAATTCAGATTCTGAAATGCTAAGCATGTTCTTCTCTTTTGATTTTCTAACTCCAGGTGTTAACACATTTCATTAGAATACTTGACTTTGTCTTCTTCCGCTGCCCTTTGAAATTTTCTGTTCAACTCTTTTACTTTTTCATTTCTTCCATTCCCTTTAACATCTCTATTTAAAGAACAAGTGTCAAAGTCTACTCAGAGTTTTTTTTCTCTCTCCTCTCTTTTTGATGGTCTTTTGTTTTCTTCCTGTATGGTGTTCTTAATGTCTTCCCACAACTTTTCTGGTCTTCAGTCATTAGTGTCTAATTCATCAAACCTGTCAAGATGGTCTATAAATTCAGGTGGTATATAATCAATGTTTCAGGGACTTGATTTAATTTTCTTCAGCTGCAACCTGAACTTGCATGTGAGCAATTGATGGTCTGTTCCACAGTCTGCACCTGGCCTCATTTTGGTGGATGACATTGAGCTTTTCCACTATCTCCCTATAAGGAGCTCTAGTAGCAGAATAGTTACAAATCGGGCTGTGAGCCTCAAGGTCAGTAGTTTGAAACTACCAGCTGTTCCGTGCTAGAAAAATGAGGCTTTCTGCTCCCATAAAGATTTACAGCCTCAGAAACCCTGTACAGGGTCTCTATGAATTGGAACCGACTCCACAGCACACAAACACCACCACCACTTTCTCCCTACAGACATAGTCAATTTGATTCTTGTGTGTTCTGTATGGTGAGATCCATTTGTAAAATTGCCTTTTATGTTGTTATAAAAGATATTTGCAATGTATTCAAATATCTGTATAGTCATTGGTCTTGAAAAATTCTATCATTTGATCTCCAGCATCATTTCTGTCTGATAGTCATTTCTATTACAAAAGACTCTACAAACTCTAGACTACCTCATCTCAATAGAAACTAAGGGGGAAAGAACTATGGTAAATGGAATGCTAAAGTAAAAACCATCTTTATCAAAGATGGTTATCAAATGACTTTAGAAATAACAAAGTATATTTCCTTCCAAAATGTGCCCTTCATTAAAAAGGTTATTGTGGCATCAAAAATCATCCTCAGAGTACTACAAATCCCCATTAAGTACAAAATAAGATATAAAGATTCATTAAAATTAAAATTCAATTAAAGAAATTTTAAAATGTAAAATATATGACTGATGTTGTTGTTGTGGTTAATTGGCCTCAAGTCAATAGTGACTGTATAGGGTTTCCAAGGAGCAGCTAGTGGGTTTGAACTACCAAACTTATCATAAGCAGTCCAGAGCTTATCCTGTCTAAGTCAAGTTAAACAACACAAGAGAAAACACATAGCTATTTAAGAAGTACATATAAAATTGAAAGACACTCTTGTCTTCTAGTTAAACAGCTAGTTAATCACTGTTTTCCAACTGACGTAATAAGGATGTACTTGCGTGTATTATTTACAAGACCAAATACATGATTTATTAAAAGACGCAGTTTAAAACACCATCTTTTAATGTTTTTGTTATACAAGTGGACCCAGATTTGTGATTAAAACTCGTCAGAGAAGCATGTGAAAAAGTGGTATGAATCATTACTGATTTCCTGCCTTGTCCCTTCCTGAAGAAACTCATCCTTTTTCCCCATTGAAAAACACATAAAAATGACAGCTATAGACCCTTCTAGAAAGAAAGCAATTTTATTTTTAAAAAAATAAAATAACTCTAATACAAAAGCCTTCTTACCTAAATGCTTACCTCCCCATTAAGTTCTTTCTGGATATACAAACGTAATTATTGGTTTAATGTTCTGAGAAATCATCCTAGAAAAACACCAATTTTGTTTAAATGAATGTGAAACCTTTTGCCAAGTCTTGAAAATGCTGCTTTCAGTAGCATGTTGACTTGTAAATGATGACATTTTGTGGCTGTAACTAAAGTTTTATATAGTGAAGAATAGAAGACCTAGAGAATATTCTGAGACTTTTTTACCTATATTACTGTAGTAACAAAAGATGAAAGAAATCCAAGGTAAGATGAAATTCAAGGGTCACTCAAGTGAAAAGAGTTTTCAAACTTCTTATGATATTGAAGGATACTCCCTTTCTAAGTCTTCTTATTCAAGAGTCCTACCATCTGCTTACATGTTTTGATTTCTTTTGCTTCCCTTTCATGTATTCTAGGAATTAGTATTGAATTAATTTTCTCTATATTTTTCACTACCATTCTGGCCCCATATCTAAAAAAATTGTTATTGAGTTGAATCTGTCTTTCAGAATAGGATTTTATTCTAAAGTTTTCATGGCTATGATAATTTGGAGGCATATATCTAGGCGTTTTCTTCTGTGGGGCCTCTAAATATACTTGGAGTTAGTAGCTCAGTGTTTAACTATTTGCACCATTCATACATATGTTTATAAAATGCACAGTGCTGGCTTTGGACAAAAAGTAACAAAATTATCTTCTATATTTGGGCTCTCTGATCTTCCCTTTCAATATCAGGGTAAGTCAAAAAGTATTGCTACAAGGGTTCCACTTCATATATGTATGGATTTATTACAAACAAAACATGATTAAAGATGTCTTTGTGATCAGTGGATTGTTGCAGACAAGTTCTCTGAGTAATATACTTGTCTTAGTCTTGTAAGGACACCTTTAAAAATCCAATGAAAGCAGTAGCTTCCAAGGGGATCTGTTAGGCCAATTATATTCAAGGCTGCAAGGTCAACTCAGAAGGTTACAACAAGTGAGTATCTTTTCCTATGTTTTACTAAATGTAGTTTTTGCTGATCTGTGTTCAAAAGAACAACACTACAGGAAAAAAATGTTACTTCAAGCACCCATTCTCCTTCATCAGGGATAAAAAGAGCCAAGACCTTGATTAAAGCACTAATTTTAGTGGTGAAAACAACAGGAAATGAGGAGGGAATATTATTAAGTCATGTAGGCAGATAGAGGCTTCAGAAACTCTTAAACCTGACTTTATCAAGGCAATTCAAACAATAGAATAATTCTAATCACAAGTTTTTACCTCAGTTCTCTGACTATTGCCTATCAAAGAGAACACTCTGATCCCTGTAAATTCTTGGACATCCTCAGAGCCTAGCAAGAAGTAAGCATTTGAGTCATAACACGAGTAGATATATACACACCAATGTTCTTAACAACATCACTTACAATAGCAAAAAGATGTAGACAGCCTAAGTGCCAATTAATTGAAGAATGGATAAACAAACTGTGGTACATACACACAATGGAATACTATGCTACCTTGAAGAACAACAAGGAAGCTGCAAGCCACCACATAACATAGATGAACCTTGAAGACATTATGCTGAGTGAAATTAGTCAGTCACAAAAGGAGAAATACTGCATAAGACCATTATTGTAAAAGATTAAGAAAAAGAACCCACCCTAAAAGGCAAAAATGTATATATTTATTCTGATTGCTGGGATGTATGGGATGAGGTGAGTGGAGGGAGGGAGGGCAAGATATTCCCACAGGGTAGGGAATAGATACAGGATAGCTTGGGTGCTGGGGGGCCAGGTGTAGGCAATACACAAGTAGGGGAAAGGGAATGGAAGAACAATGCGGATGGCAGAATTATTAGGAAGGTTTGCATGGGCTAAGTGGGACAGAGGTAAATGATGTATGCACAACCTTGGAAAACAAGGCTCCGGGATACAGGGATTGCGGCATGGTTTGAATAAGTAAAAGAGGGGAATAATGTTAAGATGTTTGGCTGTCTTTTGAATCTTGGTTTCCTTTGCCTATCATTGTAAAATAGACACTTGAGGGCGAGAGAAAGGAATAGCCAGAATCATCACAATAGAATACTTGTAAGTCTGTCTTCAGCCTATAATTGATTGGAATACCTTAAAGGGGGCTAGAAGTTGCCCCGTGAAAGAGGCTTCCTGTGGAGCCTTTACATCGCATAAGATCATCGGTGGAATCCTGAACCCCATCCAGAATCATCTGAGGTGGGCAATTTCCACTTGAAAGGACAAGTAGACCAGCCTGGAGCAGCTAGAAGAATAGAAGATGCCTCATGAAAGAAAGACTGGCAGGAAAAATAAAAAAACAATAATGGCAGTCTGAATGACTTCTACAAGAACAAGCAAGCTGTTCACCTGGGAGCTATAAAGGCAAGTGGTTAGGTCCCCTCAGAGCAAACCCCCTTCCAAGACTAAAACTCACGGATAAGGGGAAGAGAGGGAAAAACACCAATGAAGTTGGGAGCTAAGTCCGACCACATCCAATATATTCCTGTGAACGTGGGTGGAGACCTGGTTGGCCAGCAGTATGGCAAGACCCGGGGACTCCTGGGCCCAGAGTCAGTGACATGACCACAGAGGACTAGAGCAGAGAGTGAAGTGTCCAGCTGATAAGAAGTGACGGGAGATGCACAAGAACACCCATACTGGCAGATGTATCCATTTGACACAGCTTCAATGGCTGGATGATCAGAACTCAACTAGAAGAAGAAAGAAGAGGGAAAAAAAAAGAGCAATCTTAGACAATTTGATCAACTTGACCTACACCTATGGATGCAGTAGCACAAAAGAGGGAACAAATCTGTACAGCGAGGATCATTCCCACCCCCTTGTTATGCAGGGTTGACAGAGATGGGCAACTTAGACATTAGCTATCCAAAATGGGGGTGGTGGGGAGATACAAAGGCAAGAAGTGACTGACTTACAAGCTTTCAAAAGGGAGCCTAGTTCCAGATGGGGCAGGGGAAGGTAGAATCTCCACTGAATGGTTTCCAATCTGTTGGGATGGGGCTAATGAAAGGAGATAGGGATAAGACTCTTATGGTATAATAGTAAATAATTGCTATCAGGACTGACTGTGAGGGTCAGAAATGTAAAGGTAGATGTTTTGTAACAAAAAGAGGGGAGCAATTGATTTTGCAGTCCAGAAACAAAGGTCCCTAGGACCATCAAGTGAGATGAGCTTAGTGCAGGAACCTACCCAGAGAAGCAGTGATGCAAGAAATGGAGACAGAGACGATGATGTGGACAGATGGAGCAGCTGGGGACACTGGACTCAGGGAGGGAGAGTGGCTGTGTGCTGACGGCCAGGGGGCATGCCTGTGAGGTGTATCCTTTAGTTGTTTGATGATGCATGAAGGGGATTGTAATCATTGCAATGAAATGAAATATGATAGGATGAATGTAAAACTGGTGTTCTCACATGTAAACCCACATAATTCACATACAAAAATTTTTTTTAAACAAGTCAAAATGCCAACCCTCACCCTGCAGCACCATTATTCCCAAGCTGAAATTTTCAACTGTTGTAAAGATAAAAATAACTTTTCTTTTTGTCATAATTTGCAATTGAAAAATATTCTCATCAATAAACTTCAGTTCTTTGAGATATTTAAAAAAAAGAAAAGAAAAACATTTGCTAAATATTAGTTCAGTGAAAGAAGGAACATCAGAGAAACTTAATTTCTGAGTAAATAATAGCTACATACTAGCTTTATAGAAACTCAAGAGGTATCATGACAAGAGCAGAAGGTGAAGGAAAAATTGTTCTGCACATTTTAAATCAGTACATCACAGTTACTATTAGAAGAGAACAGTTACAAGAAGAGCTCTCTAAAATTAAAAACAATGAAATAGAATTACTTCTTTGAGGTTAAAAATAAAAGTTGCAAAGAGTAATTATCAGAAATTAACAATGCTCATTTACTGAGCATCTAACCTTGGATAGGCATTTCACATGCATTATCAATATCTCCTTCTATAATCTTGCAGCATAGATGTTAGGAGGCCAAATTTTATTTTAGGAGTCCTGGTGTGGTGCTACAAGATAATGTCCTGGACTGCAAGGTCAGTTTGAGCTGCAAGGTCAGCAGTTCAAACCAAACAGTCACTCTTCTGAAACTCTATACAGGGTCATTATGAGTCAGAACCAACTCTATTGCACTTAACAATAACAAATTTTATTTTAAAAGGAAAAAAAATAGACCATATGAAGAGACAAATACTCAAAGAGCTAAATTATCTAAGGCAAAGAGTAGTACAGAAAGCTGGAATTCAGACTTCGTTTGTCTGACATCACAGCACAGTTTTTCTCCAATGATATGCTGACTAGTCTGTTTAGTCCAAAAAATAACAATAATAATAATTAAGTATTACAAAGAGAATGGTTGTGGTTCAGGTGTATAATTCTCTTCTTCTGTTCAGGAGACCCAGGATGCATTCCTGGCTAATGCAACTCATGTGAAGCCACTACCCATTTTTCAATGAAGATTTGTGTGTCGCTGTGATGCTGAGTCTTCCATACTAAAACAGACTAGGAAGGAAATCCTGATAATCTATTTTCAAAAAATAGCCAATGAAGACCTTATGAATAACCATGGCTAGATCCACAACCAATCATGGGGTGGTACAGGATCAACAACTTTTTCATGCAGTTGTGCATAAACTTGCCATGAGTATAGGAACACCTGGAAACAGCTAACAACTGAAAAGTAAGGTAAATCCTTAGCTACTCTATCATTCTAGCTGGGTTGATGCACACAAGTGTTGTCATATAGAATCACTATAAATATGAGCTCACCCAAGAGGTAGGTGGGCCAGACCCAGGGACTCTATACATTTCGTCTGCAACAGCACATGTTTGTTGGGAAGTATAGAAAAAATTTAAATTGGGTTAAATTTCAACTTAGCACAAAACTATAGTGATTTGTTCATCATTCAATAATTTGCCTGTGGAGTCGACACTTGAGATTTTTGTTCAGTTCTTTCAGCTTGAGAAATGCTGAGCATGTTCTTCCCTTTTGGTTTTCCAATTCCAGGTCTTTGCACATTTCGTTATAATATTTGACTTTGATTTCTCAAGCTGCTGTTTGAAATTTTTGGTTCAGCTCTTATACCTCCTCATTTCTTCCAATCGCTTTAGCATCTCTGTGCTGGAGAGCAAGTTTCAGAGTTTCTTCTGACATCCATTTTAGTCTTTTCTTTCTTTTCTGTCTTTTTAATGACTTTTTGCTTTCTTCTTGTATGACATCCTTGATGTCATCCCACAACTCTTCTGGTATTTGTATATTAGTGTCTAATGCATCAACTCAATTTGATCTCTGTATATTCCATCTGATGATGTACATGTATATAATCATCTTTTATGTTGTTTAAAACAGGTTTTATCAATGAATAAGTCACTGGTTTTGCAAATTTCTATCATGTAATCTCCAGCATCATTTCTATCACCAAGGTCATATTTTCCAACTACGGGCCCATCCTCTTTGTTTCCAACCTTTGCATTCCAATCACCAGTAATCATCAATGCATCTTGATTGCATGTTTGATCAAATGCAGATTGAAGAAGTTAGTAGAATTCTTCAATGTTATTACCATTAGTTTCAGTGGTCAGTGCATAAATTTGAATACTAGTACTAACTGGTCTTCGTTGTAGACATATGGATATTATCCTATCAGAGACAGCATTGTATTTCAAGATAGATCTCAAAATGTTCTTTTTGATGATGAATGCAATGCCATTCCTCTTCAATTTGCCATTCCTGGAATAGTAAACCATATGACTGTCAGATTCTAAATAACCATTTCATCTCACTAACGCCTAGGGTATCAATCTTCATGTGTTCCATTTCATTTTTCACATCTTCCAATTTTCCTAGTTTCATACTTTGTACATTACATGTAATGGACACTTACAACTGTTTCTCCTAAATTTGAGTTGTGCCCCATCAGCAAATGAAGGTTCCAAAAGTTTTCCTCCATTAGTGTCATCATGGTCAACTCTACTTTAAGGATGTAGCTTTTTCCAGTCGTATTTCAAGTGCCTTCCAACCTGAGGGTGGCATCTTTCAGAACTATATCTGACAATAGTCTGTTGCTCTTCATAATGTTTTCATTTTACAGCACTATATGACAATGCTCAGCTGCTATTCATAAGGTTTTCAATAGGTAAACATTCAGAAGTAGTCTGACTTTCCTTCCTACAATTCGGAAGCTCCAATGCAACCTGTCCACCATGGGTGAACCTGCTGGCATTTAAAATACTGGTGGCATAGCTTTCAAGCTGAAAAAGTTGATAGAACGAATTCTTCACTTTCATCATCACTGATATCAGTGGTTTGTGTGTAAATTAAGAGTAATAATGGTATCAACTGTTCTTCCTTGTTGGAATATGGATACTATTGTATCACAAACAGCTTATACCTCAAGATAGATCTTACAATGTTCTTTTTGATGATGAATGCGATGCCATTCCTCTTGAATTTGTCTTTCCTAGTACAGTAAATCATAAGATTGTCAGATTCAAAATGGCTAATACCAGTCCATTTCAGCTCACTAATGCCTATCTTTATATGTTGTTTAATTTTTGTCTACTTCCCATTTTCCTAGGTTCATACCTTGTGCATTCCATGTTTTGATTATTAATTGATGTTTGCATAGGTTTCGGGAGTTCCAGTGTGGTGCTGAAGGGGGGTAAGTACTCTACTGCAAGGTTGGTTTGAACCACAAGGTGGGTGTTTCAACCTCATCAGCCACTCCTCATACACCCTACACAAGGTCTCTATGAGTTGAAACTGACTCAACAGCACTTAACAGCAGCAATAACAGCTGTTTGTCCTCAATTTGAGTTGTGCCCTCTCAGTAAATGAAGGTCCTGTAAGTTTTATTCCATTTGTGTCATCAGTCAAATCTACTATGAAGAGACAGCACTTCAGCCACATTCTGAGTGCCTTCCAACTAGATGGGCTCACTTTCTGGCACTATATCTGACAATGGAGTCCTGGTATTATGCTGTGGGATAAGCACCTGATCACAAGGTCGGTTTGAACCATATAGCCAATGGTTCAAACTTACCTGCTGCTCTTTGGAAAGCTTACATTGTTGCTATGGGTCAGAAATGACTTGGCGGCACTTAACAGCACCATATCTGACAATATTCTAGTACTATTCATCATTTTTAAATGTTCAATATTCTGACGTTATCTGACAGTGTTCCATTATTATTCATAAGGTTTTTAATGGCTAAATATTCAGAAGTCTTACAACTTTCTTACTTTCTAGTCTGTCTTAATCTGAGAGCTAAGCTGAAACCTGTCCACCATGGTTGTATTCTGCTGGTATTTAAAATACTGGTGGCATAACTTCCAGCAACACAGTAACACACAATCCACCACAGTATGGCAAACTGACAACTGAGTGATTGATGAGTGACCCTGCTGGTATTTAAAATGCTGGTGGAATAGCTTCCATCATTACAGCAACATACAAGCCACAACAATATGACAAACTGATAGATGACTACACATTTGCATGTATATATATATACATATATGTACCCAAAAGGTAGATTTTCTGTATGTTCCTTCTTACTTATGTTTTATTCTATAGAAATATTCATCTCTTTATGAGATGTCTAAATTGGAATGAAAGATTTAATAAGAAAAAGAAAAGAAAACACCCTCCATGCTCACATATGGCCACCAAACACACAACCCTCAAACAGAAAATCCTCTATAAAATTTAAAGGTTCAAGAATGTTGTAAATGTAATATGCTAAACTCTAACATCTGATTCCTCAAAGCTGAGCAATAATAAAATCCTTGAGAAAGAAAGAAAAAAAAAAGAAAGAAATTTTCCTTAAGAGTAATTATCAAACTGGAAAATTAGTTTATCCTCTATATCCATCAGTAAGAAATGATAGCTTTTTGTTTCTTAAAATTTCATAACAAACCTTAAAACGTTTTTCTGTTCTCTTTGTAGAATGTCATTGAGAACTTGTCTTAACCTTCAAGTTATCTGTCCTGGTATTGTGCAGGATACAAAGAAATAGAAGGTTTTTGTCTTTCCTTTACAACAATGGCTCTGGAATTTGAGCATGCATCTGAATCACCTTGTTACACTGCAGGGTGCTGACTCTAGATTGTCTGATTTAACAAGTCTGGAGTGGAACCTGAGAATTTAAATCTCTACCAAATGCTCAGATGATGGTAATCTTGCTGGTCCATAGACCATACTTTGACTACCACTTTAGAACTAAGATTCTTGTCCAGATGAAGAGGCAAGACATACACTTGTATGAAGTGAAAGAATTTAACATCACACCATAAGATTAAATACAAAATGGGGTGGAGGGGATGATCTAAAAGAAAGTTGTGTAAGAAATCCAAGGAGGGAGAGTGAAATCACAGGCAGAAATCATCAAAAAGGAGGTGAGATTTGAGCTGATTCCCATCGAATAGTAGGAGTAAAGAAAGGATTGCACCTCAAAAGCGCATACACATGTTGTGTTTCACAAAACAGTAATGTTACTTTGAGAAGAGTTTCTCCACTAAGTAGCAGAGGCTGAAATGGTTGAAAAGTTAAACAGAGCCGATGAATGCAAAGAACAATTGAGTTCAGCTGTTCATAGATTTTAGGAACCACTGAGAATTGTTTAGAATTACTATAGAAGAATTGATGCAGTTGAGTTACAGTGTTGGAGGAGAATATTAAAAGCACCACAAACTGTCAAAAGAACAAACAGATCTGTGTTGGAAGAAGTGCAGCCAGAGTGCTCCTTGAAAGTCAGATAGCCAAACTTTGTCTCTCATACTTTGGCTATGTTGTCCAGAGGGACCAGTAACTGGAGAAGGACATCATGTTTGGTAAAGTGGAGGGTCAGAGAAAAAAAGGAAGACCCCCAATGAGATGAATTGGTAAAGTGGCAGCAGCAATGAGCTCAAACGTAGCAATGATTGTGAGGTTGGCCCAGGATCAGGCAGTGTTTGTTGTTGTGCATAGGGTCACTATGAGTTGGTACCAACACAATGGCACCTAACAACAACAAAATGCAGCAGTATATACAGCTGATTAGTGCAGATATGAAAGACTAGAGATAGAGAATGCCAGATAAGAATGCCTAGGCCTGAGATAATAAAAATTGAAAGATTGTACTGAGAACCAAGAAGAACAGATGGAAAAAGGCAGAGAACTTAATGACATACCTGAGGCGAAGAGCAATTCAAAGAAGAGCAAGAAAAGCCAGTGTAGTGAGGATATGAACACTATGGTTAGGAAAAATATATAACAAAGTCTTTTACTCTGTTGGGACAATGCCCAAGTATTTCAGCTGACAATATAATATCAGAAAGAACTGACTTTTAGAGAGGAATGGGGGAGTCTACTTTGGCAAGTTTCAAACTGTCCCTAATTTTACAGGGTCAGGATTTCAAGTCTGATTTTCATTTATGTCTAAACCTATTTAAACTCTCTAAAAAAATGATTTCCTGTTTTAAATAGAAAAAATATATTTTTTAAATTATTCAAGAGGCTTAAATACTTCTTAGACTTCAAACAACTCTTTAGAAATAATATTTTTATGATTTAAGTAAAATTAATCAAAAACATATGGATTGAATTTCCTTTCAAATCCACATCATGTTTAGAAAGTAATGGGAAGGCTCCTTCACAAAATGAGTTTGCTTTTTTATCAAACCCAAAATGACTCGAAAACTTGAAACATTCGAAATCTAGCCAGAGTTGTACCCAGCTCTCTGTGTTACTGAATATCAGAAACTTTCAGGCAATTTTAATGAATTTAGTCAATAAACCATGGCATTGGACTCAACAATTTGTGCTACTTATGGATTTTTTGTGACAGTTAAAAATCTACAAAATAAGGTAATACCGTTGAATCAGCTAGACAGTCAGGTGAGAGCTTCCATACACATCTAAGAGTTGCCATTTGTTGTCAGCAACCTAGGGTGATTTTCATGTTTTAAAAAGTTTCCTTTTGAATATGCTCTTTCCTGAGGAGCCATGGGAAAGCTAACTCTATTACTCACTGTTTGTTGCCCACCACCATCATACACACACATACACACTCACAACAGCAAAGTTGTGTGGCTTTTGCGTCTTAATCCTTATTTTGTGTCTGAAATCCCTATTAACACAAACTCCCAACTCCAGGTCTATTATCATCATCTTAGATCTTATTCACCATGCCCCATGCTTTTCCACTTAACCCCACCTCTCTTATTCCTGTATTGCATTCCTTCAAAGCCCTATTTCTCCTCTGCAAAAAAACAGGTAAGAATGGACTATTCACTAGATAAAGAAGTCCATAATTTCTTAACACCTGAGGAGTAAGAAGAACCTCATGGGCCCCTTAGTTCATCCCCATTGTTATCAGTCTAGTAAAGAGAGGGCCCCTATGGGACACAGCTGGTCAGTAGCTGAGCCAAGATTAGAGTGCAAGTCTCCTATTTCCTGTCCAATTTTCTTTCCCATTACACCACACTATCTCTCGGACACCTGCTTTTGACAAGTGACTTCATGACCCCTGAGTGACTGTCTTTTCTCTAAATCAAAAAGAAACCATTTCCCTGGCTCATGGATTATCATTTACTATCAACTCTCCACATGTATCCCAGCAAAGAGGTTTCTGTTTAGCCTTCCTAGAGAACTCTGTTAGCTGGGGAGTTATTAGGGTGAGAATAACACTCCCAGGGTGCTCCTGTCATAATTGATGATTTACTGTAGACTCAACTGAATCCCTGAGATCACATTTGTTCCATACAACCAAATTCATTTTAGGGTAGTGATTTTGCCCCTCTCCCAGGGGACATTTATCAATGTCTGATGAGATTCTGGGGTTTTACAACTGCAGATTCTACAGGATCTAGTGGGTAGAAACCAGGGATACTGCTAAACATTCTACGATGCATAAGGCAGTCCCACCAGTGAAGAATTATCTGGCTCCAAGCAGCAATACTGCCAAATACAGGACCATAATTTGGAGACTCATTGTAGACATGGAGTCCTGGTGTGGCACTGTGGATTAATGCACTAAACTGCAAGGTCGGTTTGAACTGCAAGATGGGTGGTTCAAGCTCATAAACTGCTCCTCAGAAACCCTATGTAGGATTCCTATGAGTCAGAACTGACTTGAAGGCACTTAACAACAACCATTACAGACATTATTCAAGAACCTCAGTTCATTCCCAGGTTTAAAGATAACAACCAGACTCTTCTGTCTTGAAGCATTCATTCAGCACTTATTATGTGTAGGACTGTTATTGTTGTTAGCTGTTGCAGTTAGCCCCTGACTCATGATGACTCCATTCACAACACAGTGAAATACTGTCCACACCTTCATCATCCCCATGATCGGGTGTGGATCAAATCATTGTGATCCAGAGTTTTCACTGGCTGATTTTCAGACATGGATCACCAAGCCTTTCTTTTTAGTCTATCTTAGTCTGGAAGGTCTGCTGAAACCTGTTGAGCATCATAGCAATTTGCAACGCATCCACTGATAGACAGGTAGGCAGTGACTAGGCATGAGATACTTCAGCCAAGAATTGAACCCAGGTCTTCATCATGAAAAGTGAACATTTTACCATTGAACCAACAGTGCCTCATTTGTGCTAGGTACAGCTGGCAAATTTGCAATGCAATCATCTTCATGAATAGGAATTAGAAACATAGAAAGCTATAATCCTGCAAGGTCCTAAACACAGGGGATGATAGTTTTCAATCAGATATGTTTCCAAGCATGTTATTTTACAGAAAAAATGTTGAACCCATTGGAAATCATGATGTGCCTCATCCATTTCTGGGATCAGTAGCAGACACTTGGACCTGGTGAGAAACTTTCAAAAGATGGATGTGGTATAACTGCCCCCAAATCATCCAAGAACAACGAGACAGGCATCAGTAAAGAATTCTTTGCAAAGTGAGAAATGGCCATATGGTTTCTTTTGTTGTTGTTATTGTTGTTCTGCCAAGTGGAAAGCAAACTAGGCTTTAAATAGTTCAAGAAATAAAAATCTCCCCTTGATACCAGGTTTGATTCACTTTCACCAAATGTCCTCCTGTTAAGCTCGGTGCTATCCGGAACATATCAAAAGCCTCTTTCATCAGTATTATTTCAACTTTGAGCACATTCCTTTAATTTAAGTCAGTATGACTGGTTTGTATTAAAATATTGGAAAGGTTCTTGGGTTTCAGACTGGTAGTAAGTCCATAAAAGAGCAAATGGCTTTTCCATTTCCGGGAAATCTAATTAAATGTTGTGAAAACAAATGAACTCTTGTGTGGTATATAATGGAATACTAGTGAAGAGTAAATATTGGATTTCTGTTGTTTGGTAAGCTCTTTGAACTCCGGAGAATGTGAGAAAAATACCATCCCAAGCTAGGGGATATTGAAGCAAGGAAACTGATAATTACAGACGCTCATTCAAAATTACTCCTGATTCTCCATGCTAGAGAAATCTAAACCAAGCTAAGGGAAGGCCTCTTCTGCAGGCTCAGGTACTGTAGCTCTTCTGCCAAGTGGCAAACTTTGTATCTGAGAGACATTGTTTCTACTATGGTTCCTATCACAGCCCTCAAATGAAAAAGGTAAATATGCCCATGGTTTTTATCTCCCTTTCAGTCTCTCAGTCTGACTTGGCAGTGGTGTATCCCTCCACAAGATGGCGGTCAGAGTTTATCTTTGTTTTCAGTTTGTCTCTTAAAATATTTGTAAGGTTGGTCATAACAAGAGTTTTTTTGGCGGGGGAATGTGGAATATTACAGTGTCCCCATAATATATATTCTTGACTGTCTTTCCAACCCACATACAATCTAAGCAAAAACAATTTGCTGGATATACAAAAACACCTTCAAGACAAGTTTTCTTCTAACCAGATTGCTTTTTGTAAACACATCCTATACTTGAAATTCTAATGTCTGTGGTACAATTTATATTTTTATAGAAAATATCACTTTGACTTAATTTACAAACTAGTGCAGGTACAATCAGATTTTACGGCTTATAATATTTCTGACCAGTTCCCTCACTTTCAGGAGGTCTTATCTAGAATAGTTATATCCCCAGGAAGGAAGTATCACATACTTCTCTGTACTGGCCTACCCAATATTCTTACTCAACTGATATAGATTGTTTAACTAGGATAGTGCTTAAAGAGACATAAGAATATACAGTCAGCCTAAATTCATAGGGTGTTCACTCTGTATGTTTTAATCACTCCTCCTGCTTTCTACTTGAAGAAAAGAATCAATCGTTAAAGACTTTTGTGCATGTTGAGTTTCTCATTTTCTAGAAAGCTGCCAAAATATCAACACTTGGACTGGCTGTGGGCTCCCCCAGGTCTGAACTCCATCCTTTCCCGCCAAGCCACTCCATAGCAGGAACAGAGTCCATTGATTCTACCATGAAGACGTCACCGGAAGCAGGCCAGTCATTGGCCAGAGGCAGAGTTAATCCCCGAGAGTGCGAATCTGCTTGCAGGTATGACAAGGCCCTGCTCAGAAGAGTGATCTGGCAGCCATCTCTGCAGCCATCTGCGAATCTCCCGTGTGTCTGTACTCTTCTTCTGGTCCTAACACCCACTCATTTCAGGTGAAACAGTCCATCCAATCCTTATTTCTACTTATGGAACAGTTGAGGAAAGCAGATCTATTCTCTTTGAACTCATCATGAATTCCATGAAGATTAAAGAGGACACCTCATTCACTGCTGCAGAAAATGACCAGGTTTCCAGGCCAGAATTTTCAGTGGATGCTGATGTGAAGCCAACAATCTCTGGCATACCTGATGGTCATTCTCTACCGTACATCAGAGAGTATGGCAGCACCTCTAAGCTTAGAAATGAAGGCACTAAGCATGACACAGCTCTTCAAATTGTGAACCTAGATGCAAACACCAAGAAAGAGTATAATTTCACTTTTACTATGCACATAGACTTCAGGAAATCAAGCCATGCTATGTTTATAGCATATGGTCAACCCAATGAGAGTATCTTCTCAGCTCTGAAGGCAAATGAGAATTTCCAAAGAGCGAATATTCATTCTAACAAGAACATTTTTGTGTACTGTAAAGAAAAAGAAATAGATGGGTATGTAAATCTAGGAATGCCTCTCAAGTGCCTGCCCTAAAATTCTCACTTAGAAGTAATATTTTGACAAAGAAAGAAGACAGTCAGATACTAACTACGTCATTGTGAAAACCCAGATGTTAAACGCATTCTTTTTCACATTGTTGCTGTTGGAACGACAATTAAGAATATTCTTAAGGTCAAGGATCTTCATGAAACAGGAAGTACACTTTGTGTCTATGCCTTAACGGGTGAGACTATCCAAGAAGCTGTGTATAAGGATGGCAGGTTTCATTCTGACCTAAATGACCTTGAATGGACAGAAAAGGAAGGCCATAAAATAAATCATGGAAGAGTTCCTGGTGGATAATGTATCTGGAAAAGTCTTACAAATTGACTTTCCTAGAAGGAAATCTGTCAGGAACAGTATTCGTAAAAATCTTCAATGGCAGAATGGAAATGTCACTGGTGAAATCAATCCTTGCGGCTTGACACAAAGAGCAAGGTCCAGGATTCAGAGAGAGGTAGAGAGACTGAAGACAGAGAGTATGGGAGGCATGATATGGAAAGGAAAAAACAGCCAACAATGTCTAAGATTATTTGCCCTTGTAGTAGTCTCCCAAATGATAGGAAACTAAACTCACAACATCGGCCCAGTCCCTCTCTGTGTAGGCAGTCCACTGTTCATTACGATAGCCAGGAGGATGTGACTAATATCCAGCTAAAGAACACACAAAAATTGAATAACGTTATGCAACAATATCCAAATTTTAATAAAGTTTCACTTTTACTGACAGAGTATTTTCAGGAAGAACAGAAGAGTAGAAACGTGTCAGCAGTTGAAAAATTCCACATACTTCAAAAAAAGAACTTTGCTAAAGAGACTGCGAATTCTAACTCAGTTGCAACCTATGGAATGTCTTATTCCTCTTAGTAAGTCAGTTGGGTTTATACAAGGGAACAACACAAGCATTGTCAATGGCACTTGCTTTCACTTAAAGGATGGTTGTATTTTGTCCTGTCTACATGTTGTACAACTTATCATAGGAGAAGGCAAACATCCAAGTTTATGGCCTAATATAATTAGTAAGTGTATAAAGGTAACTTTCTATTACAAAGAGTTTTGCCCTCTTCATCCCAACTGGTTTTTTTAAAGCCATGGTATGAAATGTGTGATGGAAATCTATATTATTTAATCTTAAAACCAAAAGAAAATGTAAATGGATTTCCTCCAGCCCTATGTGGACAAATTGATCATCAACCATCTAGTGGTCTGATTTATTTAATTGGTCACCCAGAAGGCTGGATCAAGAAAATAGATGATTGTACTGTGATTCCTGCAAAGCAGCAGTCCAAGAGGTATTCAGAGCATCAAGTTGGGCTAGAAGAAATCTATGTTGCACCTGATAATTCTTGTCCTATGTGACCTATGTTTACCAACAGAAATTTTCAATCAGACAGTTGGAGTGTTGACAAACTTAGTTATGACACTTACTTCTCCTCTGGCTTCCCAGTATTTACTGAGTCTGGCAGACTTGTTGCTATGCATGCCTTTGGGCATTTTTATACACACTCAGATACAGTTTATTCTCTTATTGAATATGGTTATTCTATGGTTTCTATAATTAAACATAAAGATGAGAACTTTTATAAGTTATTATTTGAGGAGGAAAATGAGGGCCACTATGAAGAAACAAATGAGTAACAAGAGTCATCACCTCAGGATCACCAGATTGAACCCATAGAATTGGCATAATGTTCATAATCAACAAATATGACAGAAGTGTTTAAAGCAGAGTGTTCCATCCAATAGTACTATGGGAGATCTGTGTCATATTGTAATTATATACTTATAAGCTTATTCAAGGGACCATAGTGTTTATTCAAGAGATGGGTCTCTTTTCTTAATTCCTACCTTTTGAGTAACGGGTTCAGGTCCTACTCTCGACACTGGACTGACTCATTCTTTCTGTACCAGTTCATGTGGATTGAAATTCCTTGTTTTACTGATTTTAGTTTCCATTTTAAGGTTTAGTTACTAGAAATTACTAACAGAAGGAAAACTAGACAGAAAATATGTAGAAACTAAATCCCACGTTATTAAACAACCAATGGATCAAGGAAGAACTAAAGAGATAAATAAGGGTTGGGGGGAATAAAACATGGTGTTGAACAAAAATGAAAACACAACATTCTGAAACCTATGTGATGCAGCAAAGGCAGTCCTCAGGGAAATGTATAGCAGTACAGGCCTACCTTTAAAATAAGCATCTCAAAATCAGTCTAATTCTTCAACTTGAGGAACTAGAAAAAGAACAAACTAAGCCCAAAGCTCCAGAAGTAAGTAAACAAAAAGATCTGAGCAGAAATAAAATAGAGACAGTCAACAAAACTAGAAGTTGGGTACAGCCATTCAAAGTACAACAATTGGTCTCTGATCACCTGAGAGTGCAGAGGAAAATTCAAGATAAAAATGAGTGGCCATTTAAGGTCTCTCTGTGGGCAGTAGAAAGAAGAGTGATAAGAATTAAAGAGGCTTGGAATCATTTAATCCAATGGACTAATGGAATATGTGAACAGCATAACTCAGACCAGAAGACCTAGACCGTGCCCGACTACCACTAACAACTACTCTGAAAGGGATCACATTAGATACAG
>NW_006408600.1:2701553-2703304 GCF_000296735.1 Chrysochloris asiatica | reverse complement strand
TCAGCAAGCAAGGTTGTATCATCTGCATATAGCAGGTTGTTAATGTGTCTTTCTCCAATCCAGATACCACGTTTTTTTCATATAACACAGCTTCTCAGATTATTTGCTCAGCATACAGTTTGAATAAGTATGGTAAAAGAACACAACCTTGTCGCACACCTTTTTAAATTTTAAAACATCCAGTGTTCCCATGTTCCAGTCAAACAACTGCCTTTTGGTTCAGGTACAGATTGCTCATGAACACAATTAAGTGTTCTGGAATACGCATACTTTGCAATGTTGTCCATAACTTGTTATGATCCACACAATCAAAAGCCTTTGCATAGTCAATAAAGCACAGGTAAACATCTTTCCAATAGTCTCTGCTTTCAGCCAACATCCACCAGACATCAACAATGATATCCCTCATTCCACGGCCTCTTCTGAATCCGGCTTGAGCCTCTGGAAGTTCTCTCTCTCATGGGATAACAAAGAGATTGTCCGATGATATCCGCATTCCATTGGGTCACCTCTCTTTGGAATGGGCACAAATATGGATTTCTTCCAATTGGTCAGCCAGATAGTTGTCTTCCAAATTTCTTGGCAGAGTTGAGTGAGTGCCTCCCGTGCCGCCTCACTTCCTTGAAAGATTTCAATTTTTTTCCCATCAATTCTTGGTGCCTTGTTCTTTGCCAATTCCTTCAATGCACCTTGGACTTCCTCTGTAAGTATCATTGGCTCTTGATCATATGCTACCTCTTGAAATGGTTAAACATTAACCATTTCCTTTTGGTAGAGTGACTCTGTGTATTCCTTCCATCTTCTCTTGATGCTTTCTGCATCATTCAATAATTTTCCCAGAGAATCTTCCAATAATAAAAGTTGAGACTTGAATTTTTTCTTCAGTTCCCCCAGTTTGAGAAATGCTGAGCGTATTCTTACTTTTTGGTTTTCTGATTCCAGATCTTTGCACATTTTATTGTAAAATTGGCTTTATCTTCTCGAGCTGATCTTTGAAATTTTCTGTTTAGCTCTTGGACCTCATCATTTCTTCCATTTCCTTTAGCATCTCTATGCTGGAGAACAAGATTCAATGTCTCTCCTGACATCCATTTTGACCTTTTCCTTCTTTCTTGTCTTCTCAATGACTTTTTTTTTTCTTCATATATCATGTTCTTGATGTCATCCCACAACTCTTCTGGTCTTCGGTCTTTAGTGTTTAATGTATCAAATCTGTTCTTCAGATGGTCTCTAAATTCAGGTGGGATATATTCAAGGTCCTATTTTGGCTCTCATGGACTTCTTTTCATTTTCTTCAGCTTCAGTTTGAATTTGCATATGAATAATTGATGGTCTGTTCCACAGTCTGCCCCTGGCCTTGTTTTCACTGGTGATATAGAGCTTTTCCATAGTCTCTTTCCACAGATGTAGTCAGTTTGATCTCTAAATATTCCATATGGTGAATTCCATGTGTATAGTTGTCTCTTAAGTTGTCTACAGAAGGGATTTGAAATGAACAAATCATTGGTTTTGAAGAATTCTATCATGTGTTCTCCAGCATCATTTCTGTCACCAAGGCAACATTTGCCAACTACTGATCCTTCCTCTTTGCTCCCAACCTTTGCATTCCAATCACCAGAAATGATCAAATGTCTTGATTGCATATTTGATCAGTTTCAGATTTAAGAAGTTGGTAGAATTCTTCTATTTCATCCTCACTGACTTTAGTGGTTGGTGCATAAATTTGAGTAATGGTGGTATTAACTGGGCTT
>NW_006408600.1:2692949-2701453 GCF_000296735.1 Chrysochloris asiatica | reverse complement strand
GAGTCTCTTCTGACATCCATCTTGATCTTTTCCTTCTTTCTTGTCTTCTTAATGACTTTTTGCTCTCTTCATGTATGATATTCTTGATGTCATCCCACAATAAATTGTTCTCTCAGCACTGCTTTTGCCGTGTCCCAAAGATTTTGGTATGTTGTGTTTTCATTAGAGTTTATTTCTAGGAACTTTCTGAATTAACATTTTATTTCTTCTTTTACCCAGTCACTTTTCAGCAGGGTGTTATTCAGTTTCCATGTATTCGACTTTATTTCCTTGGTCTTCTTATTATTGATTTCTAGTTTTATAGCATTGTGGTCTGAAAAGATGTTTTGTAATATTTTGATGTTTGTAAATTTATGGAGGCTAGCTTTGTGACCTAACACATAGTCAATTCTGTAACATGTTCCATGTACACTGGAGGAGAATGTATGTTGTGCTGTTGTTAGTTTGAATGCTCTGTACACATCTATGAGGTCAAATGGGTTGATTGTGTCATTTAGTTCCTCTGTAACTTTGTCGAGTGTCTTTCTAGTTGTTCTGTCCCTTTTCAAAAATGGCATATTAAAATTTCTCACTATAATTGTAGATTTATCTATTTCTTTCTTCAATTCTAGTAAGGTGCGCTTCATATATCTTGGTGCTCTTTCATTGGGAGCATAGATATTTATTATGGTTATGTCATCTTGCTCAATCAACCCTTTGATCATGAGATAGTACCCTTCTTTCTCTCTGATGCTGGTTTTTGTCTTAAAGTTTACTTTCTTGGAGATTAGTATTGCCACTCCTGCTTGTTTATTGTTGCAGTTAACCTTGGTATAATTTTTCCATCCTTTAATTTTTAGTCTGTTTTTGTCTTTGTGTGTAAGGTGTGTCTCTTGCAGGCAGTACATTGAAGGGTCTTGTTTTCTTATCCATTCTGCTACTCTCTGTCTCTTCACTGGTGCATTCAGTCCATTGACATTAAATATAATTATCAATAGGTATGAATTAATTGTTACCATTATGTTAATTTTGTGGTAGTGCTGTTTGTTCCTTTGTTCTGCATGCCTTCTTGTGCTGAATTTGTGGTTTTTTGTGCTATTTCTTGTTGGTTTCTTCTTAGACTTCATGTTTGCTTGTTCTGCTTGGAAGTTCATTTTCATGGTAAGTTGTGAAGTATTAACTTTCTTTGGGGTTATCTTATAGTCTATTAACTTTTCTATCCATTTAAGAGTATTTATTGTATCCTGTAATCTACCTGACATCCTCACCACCTGGGTCTCTGTTGCTACGTTTATCCCTTCTTTGACATTGCTATAACTTTGATCTTCAGTTGACCTCCCAGATCCTTTGAATTCATTGTGGTAGTTTTGTTATGTTCTGCACTCTGCTGTTGACTGAGATCAAGGTGGTTTTGCCATGCCTGTCAATCTCTGGTTGTTGTCTGTTCCTGTTGGTTTTCAGTCCGAAGAATTCCCTTTATGATGTTTTGAAGTACTGATTGGTTTTGATAAAATCTCTTAGATTCTGTTTATCCTGCAATGTTTTGATTGTACCATCATATTTGATTGATAGTTTTGCTGCATAGATGATTCTTGGTTGGTAGTTTTTTTTTCTTTTAGGGTTTTGTATGTCTCCCCGTTGCTTTCTTGTCTGCATGGCTTATGCTGAATAGAGCTTAATCTGATTTGCTTGCCTTTGTGAGTGATACTTCTCTTCTCCCTGGCCACTTTTAGTATTCTATTCTTGTCTTTGATTTTGGAGAGCTTGATTATTATATGTCTTGGTGACTTTTTGGGGGGTGTATCCTTCCTGGGGTACGTTTGGCTTCTTGAATATTTATCTTATAATCTTTCAAGATGTTAGGGAAATTTTCTTCCAGAAACTTTTCAACTATCTCCTCTGTGGACTTCTCTGATTATTCCTGTTCCAGAATGCCAATAATTCTTAAGTTGTTCCTCTTCATGTTATCCAGCATAAATCATAGACTCTCTTCAGATTTTTTAATCTTTTTTTCAGCTTGCTCTCTATCTTAGCAGTATTGAGAAATTTGTCTTCCAGCTTGCTAGTTCTGGTTTCCATCTCTTCTATTCTGTTCCTTTACCCTTTCAGTGTATTGCCCAATTCTAATATTTTATTATTAATCATCTGGACCTCTTTTTGTAGGTTTTGAATTGTTTCCAATGCTGTATCAATCTTGTGTGATTGCTCTTGTAGTACTTTCCTGACTTCTTTCTTGTTTTCTTCCACCCATTTTTGGAGCATTTAAATTTGTTTCCATATCATTCTTCTGAATTCTTCCTCAGGTAAATCTATCTTTCTCTTCTGGGGATCCTTTGTCTCTCTCCAGTGCATTTGTCTCCATTACTCTTTTCTGGTTGTGGGCATGTTTTGAGATCATTTGTTGTGTTTGAGATCTTTTGTTTGTCATTTCCAGCAGCTATGTGGATTTTTTTAATGCTTAAATGGATGTTTGTTGCTGTGTTATTAAGCTTACTGGGTATCTCCTGGTGGATATGACCAAGAGATAGGCTTCCCTTTTCACATGTAATGTTGAGCAGCTGCTATTGGCTCTTGTCTCAATGGTGGACTATTATGGGATATGCTTGTAGCCTGACTATGTGGCCATGATTGCTGTTTCTTCTTGGGTAATGTAGGGAGAAAAAGCTCCCACCTCCAGGAAAAATGTGTGATCAAAATGCCTAAAAGTAGAAGCAATATAAAAGCAGAGACAAGAACCTCCACTTTGAAACAAAAATAAAATTGTGTGTGTGCACCGTAGATGCCTCCAGTGGTGGGTTGAAGTGTCCACTCATCAGGCCCCTCCTCTAGTCACTACCGTAGAGGTGCGCAGATAGATATTGAGAAGTTAATGGGAGAAAGATTGTTTACTATTTTTGTCTCTGAAGGTCAGTTAAGTATCTGTGTGTGCACAGCGTAATTCTTGAAATAGTTGCATCTTTTTATGCTGGGATTTTACAGATTGTTCATATGGTTTGTCTGTCAGGCCAAACCTACTTTTTTTCTTTCTGGATAGGCAGGGATTAATAGTCCCGCACAAGTTGACTTTAGGGCTGGGACCTACAGGCAGAAGTCAAAAGGAGCAGCCAAAGGATTTGCCCTTGGACCGATGGGACTTTTTCTCTCTGTGCCATGGGAAAGCTATGGTCTCAACACTGGATTTTTGGGGGTGTGTGCACCCACCCACCTGAAGGCGTCTGCACTGGGCAAAACAGGCCTGACAGGGAAGAGGAGGAAAAAATATGTGTAGAATCTCTCCACATCTCCTTTTGCAAATGTCACTTCACTGCTTTTAGTGCTGGTTCCTGTACCGTTCTGGCTGTCATCCCGCCCTCTGACTTCAGACTCAGTGGGATGGCCAATTTCTAAAATGCAATGTTTTCTTTTAGACCATGATTTTTCCAGTGGTGGTTGCAGGAAACTGACGCCCTGACCCTTATGCTAGATCCAGAGCTCTGGTGCAATTTTGTGAGAGCTGTATCTCTGGGTTTTCAGCCCTTTCCCCACGGAACCCGTCCTACCTGAGTCTGCATTGCCACTGCCAAACAGAAGTCTTGCTACAGTTTTTAAATTTTGTTTTGTTTTGTTTTTGCGATTATAGGCTGTAGTATCCAATCTGGTTTTTTTTTACTGTTGTGTTTTAAATTTTTGTGTTTTTTTCTTGGTTCAACTTTTACCTTGAGAGGGCTCTTTCTCTCCCTATGTTACCCAAGAAGAGGCAGCAATTGTGGTCATATAGCCAAGCTGCAATTATATCCTATAAAATCCCACCATCCAGGCAAGAGCCAATACCAGCTGTTGTACACCAGAGAGAGAGCCAACATGCTATAGTTACTCTAAGTTGAGTAATAAGATAAGTGAAAAGGGAAGCCCATCTCCTGATTACATCTACCTGGAAGAAATCAGAAAGCTTAATAATGCATCAACATACATCTATCTAATTATTGAAAACACATCTAATTATTGAAGATTCCCAAGAGAGAGTCAAAGATTTTGACACATGTCCAGAAACAAGATAGTATAACTGAAATAACTATAACAAGCTGGAAGTATACCAAGACTTCCCATTGGGAAGAGGACAGGCTTTGGAACTGCCTGAGAAGGAATTCAAGAGAATGATACAGAGATGTATCCAAATGCTCCACAGAGGGGTTGAGAAAAATAAGGAAGAAATCAGGAAAGCACAACAGGAACAATCAAATAAGATAGATATCACATTAGAAACAATTGAGAACCTTCAAAAAGAGGTCCAAATGATTAATAATAAAATATCAGAAAAGGACAATACACCAAAAGGGCAAAGGATAGAATTTAAGAGATGGAAGCCAGAGCCAGTGAGCTGGAAGACAAATGTTTTAATACTGCTAACATAGAAGAGCAAGCAGAAAAAAAAAGGCTAAAAACAATCTGAAGAAAGTCTAAGATTCATGTGGGACAACATGTAGAGGAATAACTTGAGAATTACTGGAATTCCAAAACAAGAAGATTCACAGAAGACCACAGAGGAGATAGTTGAAGAGCTGCTGGAAGAAAACTTCCCTAACATCCTGAAAAAAAAAAAAGATAAGCATTCAGGAAGCTCAATGAACCCCAGGAAGGATAGACTCCAAAAGAAAATCACTGAGACATATGATAATCAAGCTCCCCCAAATAAAAGATAAGGAGAGAATACTGAAAGCAGCTAGGAAAAATAGAAGTGTTATTTACAAAGGCAAGCAAATCAGATTAAGTTCTGACTATTCAGCACAAACCATGCAGGCAAGAAGGCAATGGGGAGACAAACTGCCAATCAAGAATTGTCTATCCAGCAAAGCTGTCAATCAAATAAACAGTATAATAAAAACATTCCAGAATAAACAGAAGCTAAGGTATTTTGCCAAAGCCAACCCAATGCTCAAAACATCCTAAAGGGAGTTCCTTGGACTGAGAACCAGTAAGAACAGACAACAACCAGAGATTGACATACATGGCAACAACATTGGAACTCAATCAACAGATGGAAGAGTCCAGAACAAAACTACAAGAACAAATTAAGAGGATCTGGGAGGTCAGTCTATGATCAAAACTATTACAATGTGAAAGTAGGTAAAAATATAGGAACAGAGAGCCAGGTGATGAGAAGTTCAGGTAGATTGCAAGGTAACATAGACTGTTTTAAATGGAGGAAAAAGTTAATAGAATATAGGGTAACTGCAAAGAAAATTAATACTTCACAACATACCAAGAAAATGAAAATTTAAGAAGAACATGGAAACATTAAAAATATGAAACTTAAGAAAATATACCCATACTAAAAGAAAGAAAAAAATATTTCTTTGTTGGTAACCAGGGGTGGGAGTGAGGGAACAGTAGAGCACAGGTTAGGGGAGAGACACATCATAGTTTTGGTGCTAGGGAGGGTAATACACAAGCAGTGGGAAGGGGATAGAAGATCAAGGTAGATAGGGGAACACTTAGGCAAGTTTGCATGGTTAAATGGGACAGAGGTAAATAATGATATATGCTCAGCCTTGGAACAACAGGGCTCTGCAATACAGGGATCAAGGGATAGTCTGAATGAGAAATAATGTTAAGATGCTTGACTTGCTTATGCATTTTGGGTTCCCTTGCTTATTATTGTAAAATAAACACTTGAGTAGAATAGAACAGAATATCAGGAAACATAATTTAAAAAATGTGTAAGCTTGTCTTCAGCCTATTACTAACTGGAATAACTAAAAGGGATTCTAGAACTTTCCAGTGAAATAGGCTTCTTATGGAGCCTTTGTAGTCTATAGGACCTTAGGTGGAATCCTGAGCCCTATCCAGAACTTTCTGAGGTGAGATTGAAAGGCCAAACAGACCAGCTTGGAGTGGCTGGAGTGGAATCCTGAGCCCCACCCAGAACTTTCTGAGGTCCCAATTGAAAGGACAAGCAGACCAGCCTGGAGTGGCTAAAGGAACAGAAGATATGTCTTGAAAGAAAGACCAGCAGGAAAAATAAAAAACAAAAACAGCAGTCTGATTGGCTATGACAAGAACAACTAAGTTCTTTGCCAGGAAGCAATCAAGGCAAGCAATGAAGTCCCTTCAGGACAAACCCCCTTCTAAGACTGAAAATCAAAGGGAACACACAAAGAGGCATGTAAGCTTGCTGGCAACCACTTTGGTCTACTGGTCAGCGGAAGTGGGGGAAAGGAAGCAATGAAGATTTGGGCTGAGTTCAATCACATTCCATAAACTCCCATTGACCTTGAGATGAGAGAAGAGGAAGGGCTGCTGGTCAAAGTGTGGTAAGACATGGACTCCTAAGCTCATGGACAAGGACCTAGCCATGGAGGACTAGAGTCGAGAGTGAAGCACCCTGCTGATATGAAGTGAGGGGAGACATACAAGAACACCCAAACTTGTAGATAGTGCTCATTTGGCCTAGATTCAATGGTTCAGAACTCAAATAAAGGAAGATAAAGAAATTTGATAAAGGAAACAAATTTAAATTGCTCCAATTTAATGAACTTGACCTATACTTATGTATGTAATGGCTCAAAATACCAATCGAGAGGAGCAACTTAGACATTGACTACTTAAAAGGGGGTGGGGGACAGGGGGTGGAGGGCCCTATAAAAGCACGAAGTGGCTGGCTTACAAGTTCTCAAGAGGGGTTTTAGTTTCAGAGTATGCAGGGGAAGGTAGAATCCCAACTGAATACTTTTCAACTTGTCTAGATGGGTCTGGTGAAAGGAGATTGGGATAAGATTTTTATGATTCAATAGTGAGTAATTGTATCAGAACTAATTGAGATTCTCACAACTGTAAAGGTAGAAGTTTTGTAAGATAAAGGGGGAGTTGCTGTTGTTGTTAGGTGACATCAAGTCAATACCAATTCATAGTGACTGTATGTATAAAAGTCCTGGGCCAACCTCACAATTGTTGCCACACTTGATCCCATTTATGCTGCTACTTTGCCAATCCATCTCGCTGGGGGTGTTCCTCTGTTTCTCTGACCCTCCACCTTACTAAACATGATATGCTTCTCCAGCTACTGGTCCCTCCGGACAATATGTCCGAAGTATGAGAGATGAAATTTAGCCATCCTGGCATCCAAGGAGTATTCTGGCTGCACTTCTTCTAACACAGATCTGTTGGTTCTTTTGGCAGGCCATGGCACTTTCAATATTCTCCTCCACCACCATAACTCAAAAGCATCAATTTTTCTATGGCCTTATAATCTTAAACTCCAGAAACAGAGGACCTAGAACCATCAAGGGAGAAGAGCATGAGCAGAATGTGAGACCCTATCCAGAGAAGCAGCGACACCAGAGATGGAGGCAAAGATGATGACATGGAAAGATAGAGTAGCTAAGGACTCTAGACTCATGGAAAGAGAAAGTCTGTGTGCTTGCTGCCAGGAGGCAGGCTTGAAGAATGTGCTTTTGGGTTGTTTAAATGATTATATTCCTGAGTGTTTTTGTGTACATTAAAAAAAAAAAGAAAGAGCAAGAGAAAGAAAGAACGAAACTAGAGGGAATAGAAGCGAATACTGTTGAATGGTGATGCATGGAGGAGATTGTAATCATTACAATGATACAAAATACAATAGGATGACTGCAAAACTATTGTTCTCCCATGTAAACTATCACTTTATGCACAATAAAAGCTTTAAAAAATAAAGTAAAATGAAGACAATGAACATAAACAGAGAAAATAAAATTGATTGCTGTGTATTCCATTTGGTATGGTCCATGTGTATAGTCACCTTTTATGTTGTTTTAAAAAGGTATTTGCAATGAAGAGTCATTGGTCTTGAAAAATTCTATCATAGGTTCTCTTGCATTTTTTTCTATTACCAATAACATACTTTCCAACTACTGATGGTATCTCTCTGTTTCCAATCTTTGCATTCCAATTGCCAGTAATCATCAGTTCATCTTGATTGCATGTTTGATCAATTTCAAATAGAAAAAATTGGTAGAATTCTTCAATTTCATCATCACTGGCTGTAATAGTTATGGTTCTGTGTCAAGTTGACTAGGCCAGGATTCCCAGTGGTTTAGCAGTTAAGATGTGCTTATTCTCATGGAGAAGAAACCTAATACAGGCATAGTTAACTCTATAATGAAAGGCTAGGAGCAGCCAATCAATTGAAAGGATGTTTCCTTGGAGGTCTGCTCCTAATATAACATACATAAGAGAAAGGCTCTCAAACTCTTCCACTGGGGACCTGGATCCTACAATTGTAAGCCATTTCCTTGAAAATAAACATATATTCACTGATTTGGTTTCTCCAGAAAATACAGTCTAAGACATTGGCTTTAATGGTTGGTGTGTAAATATGTATAATAGTGGTATTAACTAGTCTTCCTCTTCTTGTTGTTGTTGTTATATGCCATGGAGTTGGTTCTGACTCAAAGTGACCCTGTACAGGGTTTCTGAGGCTATACATCTTTATGGGAGCAGAAAGCCTCATCTTTCTCCTGTGGAACAGCTGGTAGTTTTGAACTGCTGACCTTGAGGTTAGCAGCCCGATT
>NW_006408600.1:2691186-2692849 GCF_000296735.1 Chrysochloris asiatica | reverse complement strand
TCTATCTATCTATTTATCTATTTACTTATTTATTTTAAAGACCAGGCTTTCTATGCAGAAAGAGACTAGAGGAATCTGTGACTATGGCCATTGACCACTCTTTGGGCCTGGAAAGGAATTCATCCTCATGATCCCATTTTCAGCTAAGCAGTAGATAGGTATATAGAAGGACCAACAACACTTCTAAGGTATGCTCAGTCATTCAAAATCAGAAGGGCAACATTAACCTAAGGACAAAGTTGAGAAGGGAGGGCAGAAATGGGAAACAGAGGGAGGAAGCGGGATAACTATTGTTGCATGGAGATCACAATAATTGAGGTGAAATAGCATGTAGGATTTATAGAATGTAAAACTGATGATCTTATCTGTAAACCTTCACTTAACTCACAATAAAAAGCTAAAAAATAAAAAATAAAAAAAATCAACACTCTCCTTAGAAACAAGTGGGCCATTTACTGTGTTTTCTAACTCATTCAGCCTCTGAAAAGTCAGTCTCTATGACTCCTACTTAATAGAATAAATCAGCTCTTCTCTAACTGACAAACAGAGATCTCATGAACATGGAACTCCCAGCTGGACTGTAATCCTCACCTAAGTAACAACTCAGTCGATGGTATCCGATCCAGTTCCTTCTCATAATACCACCTGGATCGATAGTGTTTATGTGACTCTATCTGTGTGTGACTGAGTATATGTACTTGAATGGATGTAGTAGAAGACCTGGGAATCAGTCAAAGGTCTCTGATTTAGTTGAGTGGGAGAATCATTGCAATGAAAGATAAAAGTGAAGTTACTAAATCACCTTAGTCTTTGTTTTTCATTTCCTGGCCTTCAGAACTTCTCCCATTAGAAAGAATTACTGTCTGTTCCTGAAAAAAAGATTTAAAGCCTCAGAAATCCTATACAGAGCCCATATGAGTCAAAACTCAATCCATGGGACTTGACAACAACAATTTAAATGCGTAAAGAGTCATATTTAAGAGCACAACAGTAAGTTAAAAATTGGTAAGTAATTTTCAATATAATATGGATTTGCTATTTGTGTCCATTCCAAAGAGACGTGACCCAATGAAATGCAGAAGTCATTGGACAATATCATTGATATACCATATGAGTAAATTTTTACAAAGGGTAATACAGAAACAACCAGCGATATGCAGATGATACAACCTTGCTTGCTGAAAGTGAAGAAGACTTAAAATATTTAATGATAAAGATCAAAGAGCACAGCCTTCGGTATGGATTACGTCTCAATGTAAAGAAAACGAAATCCTTACTACGGGACCAATAAACATTCTTATCAATGGAGAAAGGATTGAAGTTGTCAAGGACTTCATTCTTCTTGGATCAACTATCAACACTCATGGAAGCAATCAAGAAATCAAACAATGTATTGCATTAGGCAAATCTGCTGCACAAGACCTTTTTAAAATGTTGAAGATGTCAGACTGAAGACTAAGGTGTGCCTGACCCAAGCCATGGTATTTTCAATAATGTCATATGCATGCAAAAGCTGGACAGTGAATAAGGAAGACCATAGAAAAATTGAAGCATTTGAGTTATGGTGGTGGAGGAGAATATTGAAAATGCCATGGGTTGCCAAAAGAACAAACATCTCTGCTCTTCAATACTTTAAAAAGTTCCTGTGCAGCAGATTTGCCCA
>NW_006408600.1:2684984-2691086 GCF_000296735.1 Chrysochloris asiatica | reverse complement strand
AACTTCCAATTTTCCCAGATTCATACTTCGTACATTCCGTGTTCCAATTATTAATGGATGTTTACACCTGTTTCTCTTCATTTTGAGTTGTGTCCCATCAGTAATGAAGGTCCTGTGGGCTTTTTTCTCACAGGTTTTACTCCATTTGTGTCATCACGATTAATTCTACTTTGAGGAGGCAGCTCTTCCCCAGTCACATTTTGAGCGCCTTCCAACCTGAGAAGCTCATTTTCTGGCACTATATTTGACAATGTTTCTCTGCTATTCATAAGGTTTTCAGTGACTAAATATTTGGAAATAGTTTGTCACTCTTTCTAGTCTGTCTTCATCTGGAAGCTCATCTGAAACCTGCCCACCATGGGTGACCCTGCTGGTATTTTAAATACCAGTGGCATAGCTTTCAGAATCACAGCAACTCACAAGCCACCACAGTACGAGAAACTGATAGATGAGTGGTTGCTGTAGTTGAGTAGACAGTTTCAGTAGACAATGTAAAATATTAAAACGAAATGCACAAGGACCTGGTGTTAGATAACCAAAAGGAAAGAATATGTGCAGCATATCTGAAGTAGAGTGAACATGATCCACACAATCAAAAGTCTTTGCATAGTCAATAAAGCACAGGTAAACATCTTTCTGGTTAGCAAAATACAACCTAAAATAGTAATGAAATAATACTTTTCATCTATCAAATGACCTTTAATTTAAATGGTTATTTAAATGTTGGGTTTTCATAATGGGACACAACATGTTTTTATAGTTTAAGGTGACTCAATTTGATAGTACCAATCAAAAATTTTAAATGCAAACTCATTGATCTAAGAATTCAACTCTGAGGAGTCTAAAATAGAAAAAAAGCATAATACCTGAGAAAAATGATAGGTTTAGATACTAGTAGTACAATGACAGACTAGACAGACATACTACATAGACCCTCTACAACAAAGATATGAGAAACCAAATGAAATATATACAAATGATAATCCTGAAATCCTGATCTTCAAAGGAAAGGACTGAGAAGTGGAATGAAGACTGACTAGGATAATAAACTAAGCAGAAGTAGCAAGAAAGGAGACAGACAGGTCAGGTGTTGGCTGGCATATCTAGGTGTGGTAATCTTGAAGTTTTTAAAACATCAGTGGATCTGAGCAGCAGCCTGATGGTGTGGATAAACATCAGTGGCTGATGTTAAGATAGGTGTAATTCTGTCCTGTCACTGCTTTGATGACAGGAGACATGGCCAGTCCTACCCTCATCCATCCACAGCACAGCCCCTGCTCTGCCACAGGTCAGAGTTAGCCACACCATTGTGAAGCCAGTCCCTAGCCAGCCTCAGACTAGCAGGATGGCTCATAACCACCAACTCTGAACCCAGCTGCCCTCTGGGACTAAAAGACGTCCTTCTGGGAACAAAGATCCTGCCACCTTTGGGGGGAAAAAAGATCATAACACTGTTGTAGCCTATATGAACTGCTTCAATATGGGTGTCCTGACTATAGAAAATACCTAGGACTACAGGAACTCCATCTAGGGTCTGGCACATGACTCCTTCATCCTTTTCCTCCTACCCAGTGAGCTCTTTGGCTGGTAGGAGTCACCACAGCTTTCTCTTCTCTGGGACCTACCCGAGTTTTGTTTCCTTTCCTTTTTTTTTTTTTTTTTTTTTACTTTTGCTACTTCTTCTCTTTCCCTTCTCATTTTTTATCCTTTCTTTCTCACCTTACATTTTCATTTTCCTTCTTTTCCCCTTTATTCTCTTATCATTTTTCCCTCTTGATTTTTCTTTATACAATTTCTCTTTTCTCTTTTCTTCTTACCTCTCCCTAGATTTTCCTTTCTTTTGATTTTCTATCATAGTTTTCTCTTTCATGATTTTATTTTATTTTCTCTATTTTCTTTTTTAGTTATTATATCCTTTTTCCTGGGTGCTGCCTGTTTTTATCTTTATTATTATTAGTTTCTAACGTATTACTTTAAAAAAACAAAACAAAACAAAAACATTGTGTGTTAGGCATCTTTTTTTTTTTTCCTTGTGTTATTTGTTTACCCTTTCTTTGTCCCATCTGACAGGAGCCAGCAACAGACTCTGCAGCCCTACCCACTATGCAAGAGTCACTATCAGCTCCACTACCACTCAACCAATGATAGGCAGCAGCCAACACAAGCCAAATCCACCATGACTTGAACTGCACAAACATGGCGAACCCTTAATATGCTTCAATTTTCTAATCACACTCACAAGGAAGCAGATGGTGAGTGCCTAAAAATGCACCAACATACAATTATCAATTAAATATAAATACAATTCAATATTTCTCAAAGACAACAGATAATTTCAGTTCATTCTAAGAAACAAAACAGAATGGCTCAAGAAAGTGTCCAAGATTCAGAGCCAGAAAACATTGCTGATGAAGAAAAAATGTTGGAATTATCTGGTAATGAATACAAAAGAATGATATCTAGGTACCATCAATAGACTTAGAGAAAGATCAAGAAAGTTTAAGAGGAAAATAGAACACAGAAAGAAAGAAAGAAAAAAAAAAAAACTTTAGAAGGGAAACATTATTAAGAACAAGCAAACAAAATAAATGACACTCTGCAAATAGAAATTTAGTAGCTTAATACTAAGACTTCAGAAATAGGTAATATGTTGGAAGGGGAAAGGAGTAGACTTCAATCTATGGAATGCCAAATTAGTGAGCTTGAAGACAAATCTCTCAATGCTGGTCTCCTAGAGAAATGATCAAAACATTAAGGAAAAAAATTTTTTAAAGCCTAAGATTTATGAGGGACACATCAAGAGGAATAACATGAGTAACTGGAATTCCAGAACAGGAAGAGATCAAAAAGAAAATAAAATCATAGACAAAATTGTTGAAGCATTGTTAGAAGAAAACTTCCCCAAAATCATATAGAATAAGATGTGCATTCAAGAAGCTGAACAAACCCCAAAGAGGATAGACCCTAAAAAGAAAATCAACAAGACATAATCAGATTTTCCAAAGTCAAAGAGAGAAAAAGAATCCTAAGAGCAACTCAGAAAAAAGAAATGTTACCTACCAAAGAGAACAAAATTCCTAAGCTCTGGTTTCTCAGCAGAAACCATGCATGCAAGAAAACAATGGGATGACATATATAAAACTCTGAAAGAAAGAAAGAAAGAAAGAAAGAAAGAAAGAAAGAAAGAAAGAAAGAAAGAAAGAAAGAAAAAAAATAGCCAACCAAAAACCATGTTGTTGTTAAGTACCATTGAATCAGTTCCAACTCATAGCAACCTGGTATAGGGTTTCCAAGGAGCAGCTGGTATGTTTGAACTGCCAAGTTTGTGGTTCACAGTACAGTGCTGATCTTACAGGGCCACACCAGGATTCCATAATAATAGTTGTTGTTGTTAAGTACACGGAGTCGGTTCCGACTCATAGTGACCCTGCACAAGGTTTCTGAGGCTGTAAATCTTTACGGGAGTAGAAAGCCTCATCTTTCTCCCATGGAAAGGCTGGTAGTTTCAAACTGCCAACCTTGAGGTTAGCAGCCTGATTCATAACTACTATGCTACCAGAGCTCCTATAATAATAATAGTAAGATATTTTAATACGGCACTTTCAAAGAACAGAATAACTAGAAAGAAACTCTACAAAGACACAGAACTAAATAACACATTCAACCAACTTGACCTCATATACTTATATAGATCACTCATCCCTAAACAACACAATATACATTATTTTCCAATGCACAAGGAACATGCTCTAAAATAAACCATGCACTAGGCCATAAAGCAAGCTTCACTAAATTTGGAAACTGCAGCGTTTTCTCAGATCACAGTGTTATAAAATTAGAAATTGACACTTGGAAGAGTAAGGGGAAAAAACCAAACACATATAAATTAAATAACACCCAGCTTAAACACAACTAGATAATAGGAAACAAAAAATTTTTTTTAATGAATTACAAAATAATCTGAATCAAAAGAGAATAAAAACCTAACCAAAATCTTTGAGAGACAACAAAAGCAGTGCTCAAATAGGAATTTATAGCAATAAACACACACATCCAAAAAGTAAAAAGAACCAACATCAACACCTTAAGCCAACATCCCCGACAATTAGAAAAAGAGCAGCAGATTAATCTTATGGCCACCAGAAGAAAATAAATAAAGATTAGAGAAGAAATAAATGAAACAGAAAACATATAAACAATAAAAAGGAACTACAAGACAAGAAGCTGGTTCTTTGAAAGGATGAATATGATTTCCCAAACATTTGCTAACATAGCAATGGCTAAGAAGGAGAAGATTCAAATAACACAAATAAGAAATGAAATGAATGACAGCAAACAGAACCAACAGGCTACAGTCTTCAGTATGGATTGCACCTCAGCATAAATTTAAAAAATCTTCACAACTGGACCAATAAATAACATCATGATAAAAGAAATAAAAAGATTTCATTTTGCTTCAACCCACAAACACTCATGAGAGTTGTTGTTGTTAAGTGCCATCGAGTCGGTTCTGAACCATAGCAACCCTGGATAGGGTTTCCAAGGGGTGACTGGTGAGCTTGAACCACCGACCTTGCAGTTCAAACTGTAACCCACATCACCACACCAGAACTCCTCAGCAGTCAACATATCAAACGATTTACTGCATTAAACAAATCTGCTGCACAAGACTCCTTTATTGAAGAACAAAGCTACCACTTTAAGACTGAGGTGCGTCTGTCTTAGGCCATAGTATTTTCAGTCACCTTATATGCATGTGAACGTTGGACAATGAATAAGGAAGGTCATAGTAAAATTGATGCATCTGAATAACCGTTTTGGAGAATATTAAAAGTACCATGTACTTACAGAATAATACACAAATATGTGTTGGAGGAAGCAGAGCTAGAATGTTCCTTAGAAGCCAGGATAGTTAAGACTCTGTCTTTGGACATGTTATCAGGAGAGACCAATCCCTGGAGAAGGGCATCATACTTGGTAAACTACAGAGGAAGAGAAAAACAGGAAGATCCCCAACAAGATGGATGGGCATAGCAGTAGCAGCGTTAGGCTCAAACGTACCAACAATTGTGAGAATGGTGCAGACCTGTAATCAGAAAATTAATGCATTGATCAAAAGACCCAATTTCAGCCCCAAAGAGAAGGAACTGCTAGAGCAGATTAGTGGCTTGACAATATCCCAAGGAAAAAGACAAAATTCCAGAACTGGTTGAAGAACGGTTTGAAAGTTCACAACAAATTGATCCTGGAGCAGGTGTGAGATGTCTTTTCAGAAGTGTCCAGGAATGACGAACCAGCCAGTAAGGACCTGATAAACAGCCTCTCAACATGTCGCCCCCCACCCCCATGGTGCACAGACATCCTACCAGGTTGCCGACATGCCCGGTGCAGGAGGGCTGGGGCAAGCAGCAGGCAGAGGTGAAACGAATGGGAGGAAGGAGGAGCGGCAGGAGAGCAGGAAAAAAGAAGAATTAACTGAATCTAGAACACCAACAGGAAAACTCAGAGAGCCACAAAGCAAAAGAGTGCAAAAAGGGACTTGAAGGTAATGGCAGGACGGAAGGAAGGCAAGAAGAGGGATAAAGGCAAGGGCCTGGCAGACAGAGGCGTCAGCAAAGCCACGGTTCGGAGGGAAGACTCCGCCCCGAACGAAACTAGACCGGAAACGGAAGCGTTCTGAAGGAGTCGTGATTCTAAGGAAAGAAGGATGAAGCCGTAGTTCGCCGGCAGAGCGTTGTCAGAAGACCTGACATCCTTCTGAAAGGTAAATTCAACTGGAAGGGGATTATTAAAGCAGTTCTCAGACAAGCCCCAGACCAAGAAATAACTGTCAAGAAGCTCAAGAAAAGTTTTTAGCTCTGCACTACGCTGTGAGGCACGAACATCCCAGGCCGGAAGAGGAGCTCCTTGTCATTTTTAACAAGAAAATCAACGAGAACCCCGCTTTCGGGCTACTAAGGAACAAAGTCAAGTTTTTGAAATGAACATTTTCTGACTTCAGAAATGAATCTTTTCTGTCATTGACCTCTCCTTTCACTGTTTATATAAAAATGTCATGAATTCTAACAACTCACGTTTTGTTTTTCAAACCTGTATTTTTAA
>NW_006408600.1:2683425-2684884 GCF_000296735.1 Chrysochloris asiatica | reverse complement strand
ATCAACACTCGCGGAAACAGCAGTCAAGAGATCAGACGACGTATTGCATTGGGCAAATCTGCTGCACAGGAACTTTTTAAAGTATTGAAGAGCAGAGACGTCAGCTTGAGGACTAAGGTGCGCCTGACCCAAGCCATGGTATTTTCAATAACCTCATATGGATGTGAAAGCTGGACAGTGAGTAAGGAAGAGTATAGAAGAATTGATGCCTTTGAGTTGTGGTGTTAGAGGAGAATACTAAAAGTGCCATGGGCTACCAAAAGACCCAATAGACCTATTTTGGAAGAAATGCAACCAGAGTGCTCCTTGGTGGCCAAGATGGCCAAACTTCGTCTCTCATACTTTGGACATATTGTCAGGAGGGAACTGTCACTGGAGAAGGATATCATCTTTGGTAAGATGGAGGGTCAGCAAAAGAGCAGAAGACCCCCAATGAGATGATTGGCCAGGTGGCAGCATCAATGGACTAAAGTGTGGCAACAGTAGTGAGGTTGGCCCAGGATCAGACATTGTTTAGTTCTGCTGTACATAAGGTTGCTATGAGTTGGTGCCGACTCTATGGCACCTGACAACACCAACAAGCATTCAGAAGTAGTCTGCCTCTCTTTCTTCATACTCTGTCTTAGTCCTGAAGCTCAAATGAAGTCTGTGCACCATGGGTGACCCTGCTGATATTTAAAATAAGAGTGGCACAGCTTCCTTCATGACAGTAACGCAAAAGCCACCAAAATATGACAAACTGACAAATTAGTAGTGGTCACCTAGCTTTATGCCTGTACAGTGAACATAAGTGATATGTTGTTGTTGTTGTTGTTAGGTGTCATCAAGTAGGTATGGACCCATACCGACCTTATGCACAGCAGAACGAAACACTGCCCAATCCTGGGCCAACCTCACTACTGTTGCCACATTTGAGTCCATCCATGCTGCCACTTGGCCAATCCATCTTGTTATAGGACATCCTCTTTTTCTCTGACTCTCCAGCTTACCAAACATCACATCCTTCTCCAGCAACTAGTCCCTCCTGACAATATGTTCAAAGTATGAGAGATGAAGTTTGGCCATCTTGGCCTCCAAGGAGCACTCTGACTGCACTTTTTCCAAAACAGATCTATTGGTTCTTTTGGCAGCCCATGGCACTTTCAATATTCTCCTCCAACACCATAACTCAAATGCATCAATTTGTCTACATTCTTCCCCATTCACTGTCCAGCTTTCGCATGCATATGAGTTTATTGAAAATAGCATGGCTTGGGTCAGGTGCACTTTAGTCAAGCTGACATCTTTGCTCTTCAACACTGTAAAAAGCTCTTGTGCAGCAGATTTGCCTAATGCAATAAGTTCTTTGATTTCTTGACTGCTGCTTCACTGGTGTTGATAGTTGATCCAAGAAGAATGAAGTCCTTGACAACTTCAATATTTTCTCTATTGATAAGAATGTTGTTTATTGGTCCGGTGG
>NW_006408600.1:2681112-2682511 GCF_000296735.1 Chrysochloris asiatica | reverse complement strand
GCTGACCTTAAGGTTCGCAGCCCGATTCGTAACCACTACGCTAAGTAGAGCTAAAGAGTTTTGTAGAATTTGCTCACACAAAGAAGAGGCCAGACTGTCCTCTTTCGGAGACCAAGGAACCAAGCAGTATAAGTTAAAGAGGCAACACAGAAGCAGAGCTGCTTTAGTCTCATTGGGTGGGATGCTGCCCTCTGGAATCTCAAAGGGTTGAATGCAAGACCTTTGGGTTTCTAAGGGTGGAGCCACAATTTTCTAATCTTCTTCTCCAATTTGGTTCCAGATTTTAGGGAAAACTGAGGAGGCAGAAAAATGAGGCATGCCAGGACCAAGGGGTGGTTTACCATTCAGATGGACTGAGATTGGGGGCCCCAAATCCATAAGAGTAGTTACCTTTCCAGTGGGTCTGGAAGGCAGAATTGAAGCCCAGCCTCTACCCAGAATCCAAAGTGCTGGTCAACACACAGTCTGTAGGACAGGGCTTTTATCTAAATGGTGTCAGACAATAGAGGATTGTTTTCAAATCTTGAGAACTAAAGTTGTTCTGCTGAATTTTGAACTTACTTGGTGTTTGTTATCTATTATTTCACTCCAGTTGCTCCCATTTATAATGGAAATGTCTGCCTTTTTCTTGTTCCACCATTGTTATTTGGAAGCAGATAACTTGTATTCTAAATTCACAGATGAAGGGCAACTTTGTCCCAAGTTGGAATTTGGACTTGGAAGAATTTGGAGCTAATGTGATGGGGCTAGTGTGTTTTGGGTTATATGTGTGTTCATTGTATCATGTTAAATGTAAGCATGACTTTATTTTGGTCTTATCTAGAGATTTTGTATGTTTAAGGTGATAATGTACAGGTACCAAGTTGGCCACAAATGGACTATTATAGTCAAGGTTTTGTGTCAACTTGACTGGGCCAGGATTCTCAGTAGTGCAGCAGTTAAGATATAATGATTTCCTCAATGTGAGCTCTAATATAATGTGATCACTTCCCCCATAATGTCATCTACTGTCATCAACCCTAATCTAAGTATCCTGTGTTGTAAACCCTCACTTTTATTATGATATTAATGAGGTCAGATGTAATCTATAGGATTTAGTATTTTGAGTCAATCTCTTTTGAGATGTTAGAAACAAGCAGAGAAGTAAGGACCTACTACTATGAAGAAGTAAGCGCCAGGAGTAGACTATGTCCTTTAGACCTGGTTCCCTGCATTGTGAAGCTCTTAGATCCAGGAAGGATTGATGTCAAGACCATGGAGATCTCCAGGGAATGCAGGCACAAAAATTGCTGAAAGGCGACAAGAACATTTCTCCAGAGATGCAACTCTAAATTCAGACTTCTATCTTCATAAACTGTGAGATAAATTTCACTTTCATAAAGTCATCCACTTGTGGTAT
>NW_006408600.1:2678782-2680646 GCF_000296735.1 Chrysochloris asiatica | reverse complement strand
TGTCTCTAATTGCAGCTGATATGATCCTATAAATAGAAAATCCTAAGGAATTATTAAGAAAATTATTGGAATTCATTGAAAAATCCAGCCAAGTGGCAGGCAACAAGACCAGCACACAAAAATTGGTTGGATTCTATAATAGGGTTTTGTGTCAACTTGACTAAGCCAGGATTTCCAGAGATTTAGCAGTTGGGATGTGTTTATGCCCATGATGATGGAACCTAATATAGACATAGTAAACTATGATAAGTGGCTATGAGAAGCCAATCAATTGAAGGGATGTTTTCTTAGAGGTGTGGCCTGCTTCCAATATAATGGACACACAGGGGGAAAAAAATCTCTCTCTCTTCTGCTGGGGCCTGGGATTCTACAATTATAAGCCACTTCTTTGATAATGAATTTTATACACACACACACACACAGATATGTATTTCACTGATTTTGCTTCTCTAGAAAATTCAGCCTAAAACAAGAGGAATTCTAGAGAAACAAAATTGCAAAGATGATTTTTTTAAATTTGTACTCAAGTGTGACTAATTTTAAAGGCAATGATAAAAGGTGATGCCATGTCTGACCTCCACTTCATAGGAATTGACTTTGTGCTGGTTTTTATTTTGGTCCTCTTCCCCCCTTAAAGATTCAGAGGAAGTCAGACTTGGTATAAGAAGCTGATGTCAAAAGTCATTGTAATGATTCCAAACTAATGAAAGTAGGAGATTTTGTAAGAAAATAAATGAAGGGGCATGGGACAAAATGCTTAAGCGCAAGGTAGAGTGGCAGCTTCTGCAATTGCATGGAGCCTGTGTCAGGAGGGTTAAACTAGATGACAGATACAGGGCCAGGGCCTACTGGAATCCATGCTTCCAGAAGCCCAAGCCATATGCATACAAATGGGGTTAGTCCAAGAGAGAAGAAAAGATTGAATTCGATGTTTTAAAAGGTTTATGTGTTTGACTGTCTTATGGATATTGGTTTCTCCTGCCTATTACTGTAAAATAGAGATACATGGGTGGGGTGATAGGAATACTGGAAATTATGATTGCAAAGAAATTGTAAACCTGCCTTCAGCGGATACTTCTTTGAATTTGCTAACAGGGGTGTTAAATTTTGATCAGAAAAATAAACCTTTGCAGAGTACTTGGCTTTAGGTAGAATCCTGAGCCCAACCCAGAGCATTCAGAGTTGGTACATTTACATTTAAAAGGATATAATACTGCTTGGAAAATAAGAGGGGGGAAAAAAAAGTGGACATAATGGTTTTGAGTTTCTGAGGCATCAAGGCAAGAAAATTTGGCCCATCATAGAAAACCCCCTTCTAGAACTGAAAGTTAAAGGAGAAAGGTGAGCAGTATTCTTGCTGGTGACCAACAACTGAATCTACATGTAAGTCAAATTGAGGAGAATACAGCAATCAAGTCACCCTGACTGAGGTTTTGTTTTGTTTTTTAACCCCTGCCCCATTTTTGTAGTGGTTAAGAATCATTAAAAAGTGGTTAAGAATTCCATTTGTAGTGGTTAAGAATTGGTCAGCACTTCAAAACTACCAACTGTTTCACGGAGGAAAGATGAGGCTTTCTGCTCCCATAAAGATATACAGCCTTGGAAACCCTGTACAGGGTTGCTATGAGTCAGAACCGACTCCATGGCGCATAACAACAATCCCATTTAGCCCATATCTCAGTATTCTCCTATCTACCTTGTTCTTCCACCTCCTCCCCCTTCTTCTGTATTGCCCTCCCCAATACCCAAACTATGATGTGTCTGCCCCCTACCCTGTGCTCTACCATACCCTGCCTCACCCCACCAAACCCCTCCACCCTACCCCCACCAGTAACCAACAAAGATTATTTTCCCACCTTTTAGT
>NW_006408600.1:2676508-2678202 GCF_000296735.1 Chrysochloris asiatica | reverse complement strand
GTGGGTTAATGCATCAGATTGCAAAGTCATTTGAACTGCAAGGTTGGAGGTGCAACCTCACCAGCTGCTCCTTGGAAAACCTATACAGGATTGCTATGTGTTGGAATCGACTCGACAGCACTTAACAACAACAAATGGCTAATGACCATGAACATTTCTTCATATGTTTGTTGACTGCCCAAATTTCTTCCTTGGTGAAGTGTCTGTTCATGTCCTGTGACCATTTTTTAATTGGGCTATTTGTCTTTTTCTGTAGAGGTGTTGTAGTTTCCTATAGATTTTAGAAATTGGTCCCTTGTCTGATATGTCATTGCAAAAGTTTTTTTCCCATTCTGTGGGCTCCATGTATACTCTTTTGATGCACATAAGTTTCTAATTTTTAGAATGTCCCAGTCATCTGTTTGTCTTCTTTTATTTGTGTAATTTTTGCAATGTTTGGCAGTCTGTGTGTGCCCTGTATTAGAGCCCTTAAATTTGTCCTTATTTTTTCATTGATGACCTTTCTAATTCTGGGGTTCACATTTAGGTCTTTAACATGGGTTGAGTTTTTACATGTTCTGTTGGTACCCATTGACTTTGAGATGAGAAAGGAAAGGGAAGGCTGGCTGGTTAGTTTAGGAAGTTGTGTGAACTCCTGAGCCCAGGGCACTGACCTAGCCCATAGGATCTAGAACTGAGAATGAGTGGGCCAGCTGATTTGAAGTACAGGGAGTTATGTGGGTCTCACAAATTTTCAGCTGGTACCCATTTCACTTAACCTAGATGGCTAGGGCTCAGTTGTGACTGGAACCTGACCAGATGTAAATAAAGATGTTTAATATTGTGAGCAAATAGAATTGCTCTAATTTGGTTGACTGGACTTTTGCTTGTAGATGCAGTAGCTTGAAAATCAACTGGAATGGAAGTTTCTTCAAAATAAACAACATGCTTGTATCAGTGTACTAGGTTGATTTGTTGTTGCTAAGTGCTGTCAGTTGATTCCAACTCATAGCAACCCTGTACAGGGTTTCCAAGGAGCAGTTGGTGAGTTTGAACCACCAACTTTGTAGTTCAAACCAGTCTTGCGATCCACTGCATTATCCTGCAACACTACAACAGGACTCCAGGCAATTTATTAAACATTGGCTATCAAAAATGGGGGGACTATAAAGGCATAGTGACTGACTACAAGTTTTCATGGATGTGCTTAGTTTTAGAATGAGATGATTAGGGAGAATCACCATTGAGTATTATCTTTTATAGATGGATCTGGTGAAAAGGGGTGGTAATGATGCCAATAAGATTTTATTATTTTAATTGTGAGTAATTGTTAGTATGATTAATTGTGATTCTCAAACTGTAGTTATAGGAAATGTGTAACTGAAAAGGGGAAGTAGTTAATCTTTCATTTCAGGAGCAGAAGACCCCAGGATCATCAGGAAAGAAGAGCATGTGTGGAGCATGGGATCCCTGCCTGGAAAAGTAGTGACAGCAGAGATGACAGTGTAGCTACAGACTCAAGGCCCATGGACTCACTAAGGCTGTGTACCTTCGGGCATGAGGCTGGCTTGCAGAATGTGCTCTTTGGACATTTGAATGAATATCTATTTTGAGTTTTTTTGGGTTTTTGTTGTTGTTAAATGCCGTCAAGTCAATTCTTACCCATAGGGACCCTGCATAGGGTTTCCAAGGAGCAGCTGGTGAGCTTGAACCAT
>NW_006408600.1:2674710-2676026 GCF_000296735.1 Chrysochloris asiatica | reverse complement strand
AAAAAAAAAAAAAAAAAAAAAGCATTACTAAAAACAAAGTAGGAGGTCTCTCACTTTCCAATCTGAAAAACTACTACACAGCTACAATAGTCAAAACAGTTTGTACCAGCCAGGTACTGATATGACAAAAGACACGTTGATCAATGGAACAGAATTGAGAACCCAGAGGTAAATCTGTCCAACTCAAAATTCTGCTTACCTTTGACTAAAAGTCAAAACATATTAAATAGGTCAAATGGTGCTGGAAAAACTGAATATCCAATTGCAGAAGAATAAAGCGGCCCATATCTCACACCATATACAAAAATTAACTTAAGATGAGCCAAAGTTCTAGATGTAAAACATAAAACTATAAAGATAATCATAAAATTGGGATAAACTTAACTTTGATATATGGCATAAATGCATTATCAAACATAACTGAAAAAAACCACAATCAGCAGAAGACAAACTAGATGACCAAGACCTCCTAAAAATTAGATACTTACATGCATCAATATATTTCATCAAAAGAGTAAAAAGATACCCCACAGGCTGGGGCAAAAAAATTTGGCAATACCATATCAGACAAGGGACTTAGCTCTAAAATTTATAGAAAATTTCAACACCTCGGAAAATAATCCAATTCTGAAATAGGAAACACAAATAGACAATTTCACTGAAGAAGATATTCAGACATCCAACAAACATGAAGAAATGCTTGTGATCATTCACCATTAGAGAGATGCAATTCAAAAAAACAATGAGTTGTCATCTCACCCCAACATTAATAGCAAAGTTCAAAAAACAGAAGACACAAAATATTGCAAGGGTGTGAAGAGACAGGAACCTTCATATACTGCTTATAGGACTATAAGATGGTGCCACCACTGTGGAAAACTGTCTGAAAAAAATTAGAAATGGGAATATCATATGATCCAGCATTCTGTCTACTTGATATATATTCCAGAAAAATAAGAGCTGCAATATGCTTAGATATATTCATCCCCATGTTCATTACAGCACTATTCACAATAGCAAAAAAACCATAGTCTCAGGGGTCACCATGGTCAATTGGCATCACATAGTCTACAAATACAATGTTCTACATTCTACTTTGAAAGGAGCTACTGGGATTTTAAAAGCTCATGAATGGCCATCTAAGGTACATCTATAGGTCTGCCCCTGTCCAGGGAAAAAGTTGTTGTTGTTATCAGGTGCCATCGAGTTGGAACTGACTTATAGTGATCCCATGCACAGCAGAACGAAACAATGTCCGATCCTGGGCCAACCTCACTACCGCTGCCACACTTGACGCCATCAATGATGCCACCTGG
>NW_006408600.1:2671592-2674350 GCF_000296735.1 Chrysochloris asiatica | reverse complement strand
AGAAGAGTTGTGGAATAACATCAAGAACCTCATACATAGAAGAATGATGGGGATAAAGAATGGTGAAGTTCTGCATTTTACTTTTTATGCCTTTCTAAACAGTTGATTTTAAGAAGCTGAAAAGATTCAATTTCTGTAATATTTTTTCATATCAATTCTAGTGCCAGAAATGTATCATTCACTCAATAGTTTGTTTACTCAGGATGTTTTGCAAATAAAACTCCATACTAAAATTTATTCATTTCTGTCTTTCATCATTATTTATTAAAAGGTGATGTCTCCTTTCCCAACCCCTGTGGCTGAAGTAAAATATATTTTCAACTAACATCTTAAGAAATTATGACAACTTAGAAAAAATTCACCAGTCTTCTATCAGTTTGTTGTACTGTGGTAGGTTGTGTGTTGCTATGATGCTGGAAGCTATGCCACTGGTATTTTAAATACCAGCAAGGGCACCATAGTGGACAGGTTTCAACACAGCTCCCAGAATAAGACAGGCAAGGAAAAAGAGGCAGACTACTTCTGAAAGGTTAACAACTGAAAATATTATGAAAAGCAGTTGCACAGTCTCTGATATAGTACTAGAAGATGAGCCCCTGAGGTTGGAAGTCACTCAAAATATGACTAAACAAGAGTTGCCTCCTCAAAATAGAGTTGAACTTAATGGCATGCATGGATGGAGCAAAGCTTTCAGGACCTTCGTTTGATGAGCAAGCACAATTTAAAATGTGAAGAAATGCTGTAAACATCCATTAATAATCAGAACACAGAATGTACAAAATATGAATTTAAGAAAATTAGAAGTAATCAATAGTGAAATGGAACACATAAAAATCAATATCTTAGGCATTAGTGAGCTGAAGTGGACTGATAGTGGCCATTTTGAATCAAACAATCATAGTTTACTCTGCCAAGAACAAGAAACCAAAGAGGAATGAGGTCCAATTCCTTGTATCAGAGCATTTCAAAACCTATCTTGAAGTTCAATGCTGTTCGTGATAGTAAAATATACATACACCTACAAGGAAGATCAGTTATTATTCAAACTTATGTACCAACCCCTAAAAGGAATGACTGTAAAACTAAAAAATTCTACCAATTTTGTCAGTTGAAATTGATCAAACATACAATCAAGATGTACTGATAACTACTGGTGATTGGAATGCAAAAACTGAAAACAAAAAGGAAGGATCTAGAGATTACATGACAGAATTTTGCAAGATCAATGACTTATTCAATAACATGAATAGTAACTACATGTGTGGACCTCACCAAGAATCAAATTAACTATAAGGAGCTCTGGTATCGTAGTAGTTACGAATCGGGCTGCGAACCTTAAGGTCAGCGGTTCGAAACTACCAGCTGCTTCGCGGGAGAAAGATGAGGCTTTCTACTCCCATAAAAATTTACACCCTCAGAAACCCTGTACAGAGTCGCTATGGGTCGGAACTGACTCGACGGTACTTAACAACAACAACAACATGGAAAGAGCCGGTGGAAACGCTCAGTATTATCAACTAAAACAAGGCCAGGGGCAAACTATGAAACAGACCACAAATCGCTCATATGCAACTTCAGGCTGAAGCTGAAGAAAATTAAAATAAGCTCATGAGAGCCAAAATATGACCTTGAATATATTCCACATGAACTTAAAGATCATCTCAAAAACAGATTTGATGTATTCAACACTAATGACTGAAGACCAGAAGAGTTGTGGAATAACATCAAGAACCTCATACAAGAAGAAAGCAAAAGGTCATTAAAAGAATAGGAAAGAAAGTAAAGATGAAATTGAAAGTCAGAACAGACTCTGAAATTTGCTTTAAAACAGAGAGAAGCTAAAGCAACTGAAAGAAATGAGGACGTAAGAGCTGAACAGAAAATTTCTCGAGAAGACAAAGTTAAGTAAAATGAAATGTACAAAGACCTAGAGTTAGAAAAGCAAAAGAGAACACACTCAGCATTTCTCAAGCTGAAAAAAAAAAATGAAGAAAAGTTCAAGTCTAGGGATGCAAAATTGGATTCTGTGGGCAAAATATTGAATGACTCAGGAAGCATCAAAAGAAGATGGAAGGAATGCACACAGTCATTGTACCAAAAAAATAAAAATTAAAAAAATCAATGTTCAACCATTTCAAAAGGTAGCAAGAATCGATGGTATTGAAGGAAGAAGTCGAAGATGAACTGAAGGCATTGTCAAAAAAATAAGACCAAAGGAATACAAACTGAAATGTTCAACAAGCTAATACAGCATTGGAGGCATTCGCTCATCTATTCTACAAAATTTGGAAGACAGCTACTTTACCAACTGATTGAAAGAGATCCATATTTGTGCCCATTCCAAAGAAAAGTGGCCCAACAGAATACCAAAACCATCTAATAATGTCAGTATTATCACATTCAAGTAAAATCTTGTTGAAGATAATACAAAATGGTTGCAGCAGTACATTTGACAGGGAGCGTCCAGAAATTCTAGCCAAATTCAGAAGAGGACATGGAATGAGAGATAGTGTGGACATCAGATGGATCTTTCTGAAAGCAGAGAATACATAAAGATGTTCACTTGATCTTTTGTTGTTGTTGTCAGGTGCCATCGAGTTGGAACTGACTCATAGCAATCCCATGCACAGCAGAACGAAACAATGTCAGATCCTGGGCCAACCTCACTACCACCGCCACACTTGATGCCATCAATGATGTCACCTGGCTGATCCATCTCGTTGGGGGTCTTCCTCTTTTTCTCTGACCCTCCACCTTA
>NW_006408600.1:2663068-2670967 GCF_000296735.1 Chrysochloris asiatica | reverse complement strand
AACATTGAGAAGTATGAGTATTCCAGAACACTTAATTTTACTTCTGAGAAATCTGTACCTGGACCAAGAAGCAGTTGTTTGAACAGAGCATGGGAACACTGAATGTTTTAAAATTGGGAAAGCTGTGTGACAGGGTTGTATTCTTTCACTTGATCTTTATTGACTATGAAAAGTCATTCGACTGTGTGGGACATAACAAACTATGGATAACATTAAGAATGGGAACACCAGAACACTTACTTGTGATCATGTAAAAACAGTGGATACTTAGGGGTTTAATATCAGAAAAATGTGTATTAGGGGTTGTATGCTCTCAGTATACTTATTCAGACTGTATGCTGAGCAATCTAAGAAACTGGATAATATACGAAGAAGAATGTGACATCAGAATTGGAAAAGACTCATTAACAACCTGCGATAGATGACACAACCTTGCTTGCTGGAAGTGAAGAGGACATGGAATACTTTACTGATAAAGATTGAAGACTACATTCTTTAGATTGTATGGCTTGTACTTCAACGTAAAGAAAACAAAAATCCTCACAATTAGAGAAAAAAGTAACTTCATGATAAATGGATAAAAGTTGAAGTTGTCAAAGATTTCATTTTGCTTGGATCCACAAACAAGTAAACTGCAGTCAAGAAATCAAAAGACGTATTGCATTGGAGAAATCTGCTGCAAAAGACCTCTTAAAAGTGTTAAAGAGCAAAAATATCACTTTGAGCACTGAGGTGTCCCTGATCCAAGACATATTTTCATTTCAATCACCTCCAATGCATATGAACATTTCACAGTGAACAAGGAAGTTCGATCATAGTAAAATTGATACATTTGAACTACTGTGTTGGAGAAGTATATTCAAAGTACCATGTTCTGCAAGAATAACAAACAATTCTGTTGTGGAAAAAGTACAACTGGGTTGCTCTTTAGAGGATGGCAAGACTTCCTCTCTGTTCTTTGAATATGTTGTCAGTCCCTGTTTGGTGGACACCAAGCTTGGTAAAGTGGAAAGTCAGTGAGAAAGAGGAAAAACCCTCATTAAGATGGACTGACACAGTGGCAGCAACAATGAACTTAAATATGTATAATAATTGTGAGTATGGTGCAAGATGAGACAGGATTTAGTTCTAATAGAATCACTGAGTGGGACTGACTCAAAGACACTTAACAGTAACAACAAGAAAAAACGAAGGTCTATGTATTCAATTATTAAGCCATTATTAACTAAGTATTCTCACTCACTGTTGCCTTTGTTAGTTGCCATCAAGTCATCTCCAACTCATCATGATCTCATTTATGATCGAATGAAATGTTGCTCAGTTCTATGCCATCTTCATGATCATTGGTATGCTTGAGTTCATTGTTATAGCTATTGTATTGTTTTTGCTGAACCTGTACAAAACGTGCTATCCTTTACTAGTGATTGATGTTTCCTAAAGCTGTATCCAAAGTAAGCAAACTGAGATCTCGCTATCTTTGCTTAAAAGGAGCATTCTGATTGTATTATTTATAAGACTGACTTGTTTGTTCTTCTAGCAGACCATGTTGTTGTTGTTGTTGTTGTTAGGTGCCATCGAGTCGGATCCAACTCATAGCGACCCTATGCACAGCAGAACAAAACAATGTCCCATCCTGGGCCAACCTCACCACTGTTGCCACACTTGAGTCCATCAATGCTGCCACCTGGCCAATCCATCTCGTTGGGGGTCTTCCTCTTTTTCGCTGACCCTCCATCTTACCAAGCATGATATCCTTCTCTAGTGACTGGTCCATCCTGACAATATGTCCAAAGTATGAGAGACGAAGTTTAGCCATCTTGGCCTCCAAGGATCACTCTGGCTGCACTTCTTCCTAAACAGACCTATTGGTTCTTTTGGCAGTCCATGGCACTTTTAGTATTCTCCTCCAACACCATAATTCAAAGACATCAATTCTTCTACCATCTTCCTTATTCATTGTCCAGCTTTCACATCCATATGAGGTTATTGAAAATGCCATGGCTTGGGTCAGGCGTAACTTAGTCCTAAAGCTGACATCTTTGCTATTCAACACTTTAAAAAGTTCCTGTGTAGCAGATTTGCCTAATGCAATATGTCGTCTGATCTCTTGACTGCTGCTTCCATGAGTGTTGATAGTTGATCCAAGAAGAATGAAGTCCTTGACAACTTCAATCTTTCTTCCATTAATAAGAATGTTGTTTATTGGTCCAGTGGTGAGGATTTTTGTTTTCTTGACATTGAGATGTAATCCATGCCAAAGGCTGTGCTCTTTGATCTGCATCAGTAAATGTTTTAAATCCTCTTCACTTTCAGCAAGAAAGGTTGTATCATCTGCAAATCGCAGGTTGTTAATGAGTGTTCCTCTGAATCTGATGCCATGGTTTTCTTCATAGAACCCAGCTTCTCATATTATTTACTCAGCATACAGGTTAAATAAGTATGGTGAAAGAATACAATCTTGTCGCACACCTTTCTTAATTTTAAAACATTCAGTGTTCTCATGCTCTGTTCGAACAACTGCTTCTTGGTTGAGGTACAGATTCCTCATGAGTACAATTAAGTGTTCTGGAATACTCTTCGAAATGTTGTCCATAGCTTGTCATGATCCATATGGTCCAGCAGACCATAGTATATTAAATATTCTTCACCAATACCGTAGATAATCACTGCTAAAGGCTGGGTATATGATGACCTCAGTGACTTTTAATATAATGAGCAAAGTAACAGCAATAAGCTAACTTACCAAGAAGAAGAAAGTTACAAACTATGATAAATGACATAAAAATTAAAAACTAAACTGATACAGGCAGCTATGAGTGCAATAAAATAGTGTTCTGATCTCAGGAACACTTCCCTGAAGAAATTACTAAATGGAGATCCAAAGTTCAAGCCTGTACAATGTTGTTGGGAGACAAGGGGTAGGGGAAGGGAGACAGGGGCATGTATTTTTTAACCATACTGTGGTAAATGACATTCATGTATATCCCTGTTGTGCAAAATAAGGACTGCCTGTATATATGATATCCCACTACTCTCTTGGGAAGTTGGATTCTACTACATAAAGGATATTTCATTTCCTGAATGCAAACAAAATTTTTATCTTCAGTGTAATGGCCTTTCACATCCTTATAAAATAAGTTTATATAGAGAATAGAAATATACAGGTATGGTACAGAAATTGAGATCATATAAAAGATCTAGAGGTGGCAGCAAGGGAAACAGAAGGATAAGGAAGACATTTGGGAAAAAAAGGAAAAATTATTCTAAGATTGAGGAGCCTATTTGGTGGCTAGTAGCCAAGTAAAAGAAGGTGGTAGCTAGGAATAGAGATAAAGAAGGTAGAGAGATGTGAGAGGTGCTTGCCAAGTAAAATAGGGAGAATTTGGTGAGGAATTAACATAATAAAGGAGAGTGCCAAGGTTGAAACTTAGATTACTTGCTTATATAAATAAGTGGATAATGGTGGCTTCCATTGAGTTGAAGAGTACTAGTGGAGTAGAATTGGGAATGGAGGACTGGCAGTGTTGCTTCTCAGAATAGTCCTCAACATATCAAGTTTGAATGGCCTTTAAGGCAAGCAACTAGAGATATTGATAGGTCAGAGAAGCAATTATACTGGAAATGGAATCACTGAATAGAGATGGCTAGGTGATGTCAAGTGAGACAGACAGTGGCTGAAGGAAGAGAAATGAGTGGTGGTCAATGACAAAAAACTACCCACTTATGACAGGACCAGACCTGATAACCATAAAGTTTAACTGAGATAAGGCCCAGCTGCCCTCTAGTGGAATCCAAGCCATTTTAATAGCCTGCAACAGGAAATAAATATATTGAGATGATTTTCAAATTACTGTGAGCAGAAACACTATAAATTTTCTAGGGAGAAAAGCAGTGTTTCAAAGCAAGCTACATTCTTCCTCCACAAGGTTCTGTGAGGAATAGCATGAAATATTGTTCTTAATGAAAAAGCAAAAAAGATAATTAAGAGTTGTGTATTTTAAATATTAGTTCACTGTCTCAAAGTATTTAAATAATGAAAGTTGATTTGGAAGGGGGGGTGATGGGGAGTCTCTAAACTCATTTGATGGCAAAAAACTGACTTGATCTGAACTCATTTGGCCTCAAATCTGACCTGACTCTCCACATGGCCTTTTCCCTTAATGTGAATATGATACATTCTGCTGCATAAACTGGACTGATTATGAATGCTGGTCCAGACTCTAATAAGGATGTCACAAAACATATAAATATTTTATACCTCACTGTATCTCAATGTACTGCTTTTCATAATTACAAGAATAATTCTCAATTCCAAATCTCAAAAGTTCCTTAGATCTTGAGCTAAATGATAACCTAGATCAGGGGTGGGGAACATCCAGCCCCATATAAGGGCTTAAAAATCACTTGGTCTCACCCTGCCAAGGCAATTGCAGTCTCATCTGTCACATTGTGGTGGTGGTGGTTATGTGCCGTGGAGTCATTTCCGACTCACAGCGACCCTGTACAGGGTTTCCAAGGCTGTAAATCTTTATGGGAGCAGGGTGAGTTAATTAAATGTTTGACCAAATATAGCAGGCTAATTTTTAAGTTGGTAATGTTGTTTGGCCCACAAGTGATGTTATAAATTCTGGAAGAATAAAGGATCCCCACCCCTGACCTAGATTATTGATGGCAATAGATATTCTAACATTTCCATTTTTAATAAGATAAATGTTCAAAGAGAAAAATTACAACTGAACATATCCCACCTGAATTTAGAGACCAACTCAAAAATATATTTCATTCATTGAACACTAATTAATGAAGACCAGATGATTATGGAAAAACATTAAGGACATCGTATATGAAGAAGCCAAAAGGTCAATAAAAACATAAGTAAGAAAATATCAAACTGAATGTCAGAAAAAAACTATGAAATTTGCTTTAAAAAATATATAGAAAAGCTAAAATGACCAGAAGAAATGATGAAGCAAATAAGCTGAACAGAAAATTTCAAAGTGATACTTAAAAAGTCAAAGTAAGTATTATAATGAAATGTGCAAAGACCCGCAGTTGGAAACCAAAAGGAAAGAACAGGTTTAGCATTTCTCAAGATGAAAGAACTGAAGAAAAATGAAATCTTCAACTTATAATAATGAAGGATTCTATGAGCAAAATATTAACCAATGCAAGAAGCATCAGAAGAAGAGGGAAAGACTACAGTCACTGTCCCCAAAAGAACTGATTTCTTCAGTCAACCACTTTAAGCGGTAGCATTTAATCAAGAATTGATATTACTGAAAGAGGATGCCCAAACTTCCCTGAGGGCATTGGCAAAAAATAAGGCTTCAGAAATTGATGAAATACCAATTGAAACGTTTCAACAAACAGATGCAGTCTTTCAGGCACTCACTTGGCTCTGCCAAGAAATTTGGAAGACAGCTACCTTGTTAACCAGTTCGGAGAGTATCGTGTTTGTGCCCATTTCTAAGAAAGGTGACCCAATGGAATGTGGGAATAACTGAACAATATCATTAATATCACACCCAGGTAATATTTGTATGAAGATAATTTAAAAAAACAAAAACAAAAAAAACAATTGCAGCAATACATTGACAGGGAACTGCCAGAAATTCAATTTGGAGTCAATAGAGGACTTGGAAGGAGGGATATTATTGCTGATTTCAAGTGGATCTTGGCTAGAAACAGAGAATACCAGAAAGATGCTTACTTGTGCTTTATTAACTATGCAAGACATTAAACTGTGTGGACCACAAAAAACCTATGGATAGCATTGCAGAGAATGGTAATTAATTGGGCTTCACAAACTACTTCTGGGTTGGATGCCCTGAACATAAACAACACTTGTTGTTTAGTGCCATCGAGTCAGTTACAACTCATAATGACCCATATAGAGTTTTCAAAGAGCACCTGGTGAAACTTGCAGTCCAAACCAGCCTTGCGGTCCAGTGCATTATCCTATAGTGCCACTGCAAAATCTCCATCTAGACCAGAGAATAATGCCAACTCATCCACCTCTACCCACTTTGTGAGCTTCTTGACTAGCAGGAGTTTCCCACAATTTTCTCCTCTGGGTCCAGCATCTGCAATGGTTTTTGTTTTGTTTTGTTTGTGTTTGTGTGTGTGTGTTTCTTTTTTATTTTGTTGTTTTTCTTTCTTCCCCTTCCATTGTTTTGGGGTTTTTTTTTGTTTGTTTGTTTGTTTGTTTATCCTTTCTATCTCCACTTTGGCTTTGGCTTTTTTCACTCAGTTTCTCTTTTCCTCCTCCTTCTTTTTCTTCCTTTTTTCCATTAATTTTTCTTTACTATTCTCTAGTCTCTTTTCTCTTTTCATCTTCCTCTCCCTAGCTTTGTTTCAGTGTTTTAAAAATATTCTCAAATTTTTTCTTTTCTACAGCTTTATTTTATTGTCTCCCTGTTCTCTTTCTTATTTATTGTTATATTTTTTCTTGTTGTTGTCGGTGTTTTTATTCAATTTTTGTCTTTTCTTACTGCTTGTTTTTTTGTGTTTTGTTTTGTTTCTTGTATATGTGCTTTCTTTATTCCTCACCTGACAGATGATAGCAATCATGCCCATACAGTCTAGTCACCAAAATATCCTTTCAGCTCTACCCACTGGGCTTTAGAGAAATTAGCTCCTACACCACTTGATCAATGGTATACAGCAGACAACACCAGACAAACCCATCTTAAACTAAGCTGCACAAACAGTGAATGGAGTACCAGGCATGCACTTTCATTCTCTTATCACACTCACCAGGAAATAGTTGGTGAGAACCTAAGAACAGACCAACATACAATCATCAATTAAATACAAATATAGTGGCATTACAATGTCTTAGAGACAACAGAAAATTTCAGATCACATGAAGAAATAAGAGAACATAACTCAAATAAGTGACTATGTTGTGGCAGAAAGTGTTTCTGTTGAAGAAAAGGTATTAGAACTACCTGAGAAAGAATTCAAAAGAATACTTGGGCACCTTCCAAGGATTAAGAGAAAAATATAGGTAAGCAAGGAGAACACACACACACACACACACACATCTTTAAAATAATTCAAGAGAACACTAAAATAACAAAATGGGCAAAATTAATGTAGTTTTACAGAAAAACACAACCTGTGAATAGAAATACAGATGATTAATTCTAAGATTTCAGAAATGAATAATACATTGAAAGGGCATAGGCACAGATTTGAATCCATGGAAGTGCAAATTAGTGAGCTGGAAGATAAATATCTCAGCATGCTAGAAAAACAATAAGAAAAATAAAAGAAGAAAAAAATCAGAAGGAAGCCTGAGATTTATGTGGGAAACCATCAAGAGGAATAATTTACTGATGACAATAATTCCAGAACAGGAAGAGACCCCACAAAAATGCACAGATAAAATTGTTGAAAAAAAACTTCCGTAACATCAAGAAAGACAAGAAGATATGCATTCAAGAAGCTGAAACAAATTCCAAATAGAATAATCCCAAAAGAAAAGCACCAAGATGTATCATAATCAAGTTCTCCAAAATCAAAGACTAGGAAAAAATCCTAAGAGCAGCTCAGGAAAAATGAAAAGTTATCTACCAAAAAGATTAAGCTCTGATTTCTCAGCAGAAACCATGCTGGCAAGAAGGCAATAGAGGACATATAAAACTCTGAGCAAAAAAAAAACTGTCAACCAAGAATCATTACTCCAGCAAAACTGTCCCTCAAGTAAGAAAGTGGAATTAGAATATTTCCAGATTAACAGAAATTAAAGGGATCTATAAAAGCCAGACTTTCAATACTTAAAAATATATACTAATGGGAGTCATTTGAATTAAGAACCAACAAAAGAAGACAACAACCTGACATCAACATGTTGTTGCTGTTGTCAGGTACCATCTAGTCAGAACCGACTCATAG
>NW_006408600.1:2653585-2660618 GCF_000296735.1 Chrysochloris asiatica | reverse complement strand
CTACCAGAGCAATTAATTCTTACTTACTGTTAATTGCACTAAATATCTAAAACAGACACACCTTTCACAAGACAAAGAGAGACTAAAAATCAAAGGATAGAAAAAAAATTAACTAGCAGCAATAAAAAATGAGCAGGAGTTGCAATATTAATTTCTGATAAAATAGACTTTAAGGCAAAAACCAACGTACAAGACAAAGAAGGATATTATATCATGGTTAAAGAGTCAGTTGAACAAGAAAACAATATAATAAATATTTCTGCTTCCAATGAAAGAGCCTCAAAATACATAAGTTAAGTTTTAAAAGAATTGAAGAAACAGACAACTCTACACTTATCGTAGGAAATTTTAATATAACAATTTTAATAAAGGACAAAAACTAGAAAGAAATTCAACAAAGATAGAGAAGAACTAAACAGTGTTTATTAATCAACCAACTTGACCTCATAGACTTATATAGAGTACTCAACCCAACAACAGCACAAAATACATTATTTTCCGGTGCAAATGGAATATTCTGCCAAATAGACCATATGTTAGTTGACAAAGCAATAAATAGGAAGGTCAAGGGGAAAAAATAAAATATATAGAAACTGAACAACACCCTGCTTAAAAGCTACTGGGTAACAGAACAAATGAAATTTTAAAATTCCATGAATCAAACAAGAGCAAAAACACAACATACCAAAACCTTTGGGACACAGCAAAAGCAATGCACAAAGGGCAGTTTATAGCAATAAATGCACACATTCAAAAATAAGAGAGAACCAAAATCAACACTTTAACCCAACATGTCCCACAGCTAGAAAAGGTGCAACAAAGTAAACCTACTTCCTGCCACAAGAAGAAAATACATATTAAAGAAAGCAGAAAAATAGAATCAAAATTAAACAGTTGTTTCTTTAAAAGTATTAATAAAATAGACACATTACTGGCAAATGTAACAAAAGAAACAAAGGAAAGGATGCAAATAGCATGAATAAGAAATTATAGGGTGGCATCACAACAGAACCAGTGGAAATAAAGAGGATAATAGGAGAATACTATGAAGAATTGCACTCCCATTGCAAAAAAATGAACCAAAGCATCCCTTACCACACAGTACTTTCTACTAAAATGAGTTCAATAATTCACTGCAATGGCAGCAAAGAACTCAGATACCAACCATACACACAATTATGGGTTAACAGGGTAGTTCATAGGTTACAACTCAGGGTTAGAAATGTTCAGGGCACGGTTCTAATCTGAACAGCCTCTCCTTGGCCCTGCTCATAATCAGACCTCTCTCTGCCCAGCAGATGTTACAAAACTGTTTTAGGACTGCTGAAAAATGCCAGAGGTAATACCACTGCCCCGTAAGCCTCAGCCTTAAGGCTATTGGCTCTAGCTCCATGGTTCAGAAAATCTGGTGGTAGTGGTGGGTATGTGCCATGGAGTAGTTCCGACTCATAGAGACCCAGCATAGCATAAGGTTTCTGAGGCTGTAAATCTTTATGGGAGCAGAAAGCCTCATCTTTCTCCAGCAGAACAGCTGGACCTTAAGGTCAGCAACCCAACTCATAATCACTATGCTACCAGAGCTTCTTAGTTCTCCCAATTAAGTGCCTAGAGGTATTGAACTCTGCTTAGCAAGCATCCTACCCAAATTCACTCAACTTTACTTGATCTGTCTTGTGCTCTGACTCTTGGCTCTGCACTTGCTGCTCCTCTGCCACATCCTACGAGGTCACAGTTTTCTATTTCTGGATCAAGGAGGATCAATGTGCAGGGAACTCAGGGACCCAAAGGACACACTCCACACTTCTCTCTTCTTCTTTGATGATAGTGAGTCCCCCCAACACACACACTTCTGCTTCTGAGATGGTTCATTTTATACCCATGCTAGAGTTTCAAGTTTTTACAATTACAATGAATTCTGCTAACATTTATAGCTGTATCATGTCATCCTATCAGTATCTTGTTCTATAGTCTCTTACCCAGACCCAACAGGACAGAAATATTGTTTGGTGGAAGTTATTGACTATAACTAGAAGTGAATTCACTACATCACACCAATAAATTTGAAAATCTGGGAAAAAATGGACAAATTTATTGAAACATACAACCTACCTAAACTAAAAAAGACAGAAGCAGAAAATTTTGAATAGACCTATAAGAAAAGAAGACATTAATCTGGTCATTATTAAACTCCCAACAAAAAGAAAAATCCAAGCCCAGATGATTTTACTGGTGAATTCTATCAAAGATTCAAAGAAGAGCTGACATCAATTCTGTTCAAACTATTCCAGTTCATAGAAAAGGATGGAAAACTTCCAAAGCCATTTTATGAAGCAAGCATAATCCTGATACTGAAACCAGGCAAATACATCCCTAAAAAAAGAAAAATATATACAAATATCCCTCATGTACATAGATGCAAAATTTCTCAACGAAATCCTAGCCAATAGAATCCAAATATATCTCTGGTAGCGTAGTGGTTACGAATCGGGCTGCGAACCGCAAGGCCAGCAGTTCGAAACTACCAGCTGCTCCGCAGGAGAAAGATGAGGCGTTCTGCTCCCGTAAAGATTAACAGCCTCGGAAACCCTGTGCAGGGTCGCTATGAGTTGGAACCGACTCCAGGGCACATAACAACAACAACATATATAATGAGCAAGTGGGATTCATACCAGGTCTACAAGGATGGTTCAAAATTAGAAAAGTAATCAACATAATCCATTCCATAAATAAAAGAAAAAGACCACATGCTCATATTGATTGATGTAAAAAAGGCATTTGAAAAGTCCAACACCAATTCCTGACACAAACAGTCAACAAAACAGGAATAGAATACAATCCCCTAACATAATTAAGGATAAATGAGGGTGAGTTTAAAAATTATCTGTACTCTGGTTATATTTAAATACCCATCCACATCCACAGATGATGACAACACTGAGTGTGCACATGAGATGATTCTGTCGAATAGAAAAGTGACAGTGCACTATGTAGCAAATCATGGGCAAATCAGTCATGGCTCCACCTATGAAATAATCTATGACAGGCTTATGGTTTCAAAAGTTTGTGCAAGATGGGTACTGAAACAACTTACAGTAAAGCATAAACACAAGTGTTTGGCCATCTGCAAACAAAATTTGGACCAGTACTCGAAGGAAGGTAAACATTTCTTTTAAAAAAAAATACTTACTGGTGGTGAAACATGGATTCATCACTACAAGGCTGAGAGCAAACTGCAGAATATGGAGTGGAAACATCCTCAATCACTGACCAAGAATAAGTTCAAAAGTCAACATCAGCTGGAAAACAGATGCTTACAGTTTTCTAGGATTCTCAAGAACCAGTATTGGAACACTATCAGGAAAAAGGTTAACAATCAACAGTGCTCATTACAATGAGATGCTCACTGAAGAGCTGAAGCCTAAACTTCAGATTAAATGCAGAGGACTGCTATCCAAGGGCATTGTGATCTTTCATAACAATGCAAGCCTCCACTGTAGACACTCTGCAAAAACTTTGAGGTGTTAAAGTATCCTCCCTATAGTACTGATCTTGCTCCATCAGACTTTCACTTGTTTTGTCCCCCGATAGCATCCTTTCGAGGACAAAGATTCACCTCTGATGAAGAAGTGAAGACAGTGGTGCATTTGTAGCTCACAGCTCAACTTACCTCTTCGCTGTCAGCAAGCAAGGTTGTATCATCTATATATTGTTGTTAATGACTCTTCTTCCAGTCCTGATGCCACATTCCTCTTTATGTAATGTGGCTTTTCTGATTCTTTAACCATCATATAGATTGAATAAGTATGGTGAAAGAATATAACACTGGCACATACCTTTTCTAATTTTAAACCATTCTGTATACGCTTTCATCAGTTTATTGAAACATTTCAATTTGCATCTATCAATTCCTGTTGTTGTTGTTGTTAAGTGCCATCGAGTCAGTTCCGACCCATAGCGACCCTGTACAGGGTTTTCGAGGGTGTAAATCTTTACGGGAGTAGAAAGCCTCATCTTTCTCCCGCGGAGCGGCTGGTAGTTTCGAACAGCTGACCTTAAGGTTCGCAGCCCGATTCGTAAATTCCTAGAGCTTTGTTTTTTGCTAATGCCTTCAGTGACATTTGGAATTCTTCCTTCAGTACCACTGGTCTATGATCATATACTACTTTTTTAAATGGCTGAATATCAACCATTTCGTTTTGGTACAGTGACTTGGTGTATACCTTCTGACTTCTTTTGATGCGTTCAGCATCATTCAATGTTTTTTTTTTCATAGATCCTTCAAAATCGCAAGTCAAGGCTTGAAATATTCATCAGTTTTTTTCAGCTTCAGAATTGATGAGCATGTTCTTCCTTTTTGATTTTCTAATTCCAAGTCTTTGCACATTTCATTTTAATATATAACTTTGTCTTCTCTCTTTTCTATAAACTTTTCTTTTTGACTTCTTCATTTATTCCATTCAGCATGTCTTTGCTGGAGAGCAAGTCTCTTCTCAAATCCATTTTGGTCTTTTCTTTTTTTCATCTTGTGTGGTGTTCTTGATGTCATTCTACAACTCTTGTGTTCTTCAGTCAGTAGAGTCTAATGCATCAAATCTGTTCTTTAGATAGTCTCTAAATAAAGGTGGGATATGTTCAAGGTCAAATTTTTACTCTTGTGGATTTATTTTAATTTTCTTCAGCTTCAACCTGAACTTGTATATGAACAATTGATGTAATGTTGCACATTCTGTCTCTAGTCTGGTTTTGGTTGATGATATGGAGCTTTTCCACTGTCTCGTCCAAAGGATGTAGTCTATTTTATTCCTGTGCCTTCCATTTAGTGAAGTCTATATGTTTATAGTCAGCTTTATATTGTTTTTAAAAGGTATTTGCAATGAATAAATCATTGATCTTGCAAAATTCTATCTTGCAATCTCCAACATCATTTCTATTATCAAGGCCATATTTTCCAACTACTGACCCCTCCTCTTTGTTTCCAGCCTTCACTTTCCAGTCACCTGTAATTATCAATAAATCTTAATTCTATTTAAGATTGAAGAATTTAGTAGAAGTCTTCAATTTCACCATCACTGACTTAAGTGGTTGGTGCATAAATTTGAATAATATGATATTAACTGGTGGTCCATATAAGTGTATGATTATCCTATCACAGACAGCATTGTACATCAAGACAGATCTTGAAATATTCTTTTTGCTGAAAAATGCAACACCATTCCTCTTGAGTTTGTGTCTCCCGGCATAGTAAACAATATGATTGTCAGATTCAAAGTGGCCAATACCAGTCCATTTCATCTCACTAATGCCTAGGATATGCATTCCATTTCATTTTTGACAACTTCTAATTTTCCTAAATTCATTCTTTATACCTTCCATATTCTGATTATTAGGGGTGTTGCAACTGTTTTCCTTCTATTTGAGTTGTTCCCCATCAGTAAATGAAGGTCCTTAAAGCTTTACTTCATTCTCGTCATCACAGCAAGTCTACTTTGAGGAGGCAGTTGTACCTCAGTCATATTTTGAGTACCTTCCATTCTGAGGGGCTCATATTCTGGCACTATATCTGACAATATTCTGGTGCTATTTATCATGTTTTCATCTTTCAGCACTATAACTGACCATGTTCCATTGCTATTCATAAGGTTGTCAGTGGCTAAACATACAGAAGTCGTATGCTTCTCCTTATTCCTCATCTGTATTAGCCTGGAAGCCATGCTGAACCCTGTAACCCTGCTGCTAGTTAATCAATCGAGGGCATTGCTTCCAGCATTACAGCAACACACAAGCCACTATAGTACAAAAAACTGAAAAATGAGTGGTGGAGAAACATATTTACTTGTGCTTTACTGCATATATAAACGTTTTTGACTGTGTGGATCAAGACAAGCTATGTATAACATTATGAAAAATGGGTATTCCAAAACTCTTAATTGTGCTGGTGAGGAACCTATATATAGTTAAAAGGCAGCCTTTCAAACAGAACAAGGGAATACTGAATCATTTAAAATCAGCAAAGTTGTATACTAGGGCCATATTTTGCACCATATTCACTCAATCTGTGGACTTCTGGTGTCTTGCTGTAGGATCAGCTGTTGTTGTTAGGTGTCATCGAGTTGGTACCGACTCATAGTGACCCTATGCACAACAGAACGAAACACTGCCCAGTGCTAGGTAGGATCAGTACTGGACTGCAAACCATAAGATCAGCAGTTCAAACCCACCAACTGCTCCTTGGAAACACTATATAGGGTTGCTTTAAGTCCAAAATGATTAAACAGCACTTAACAACGACAACGATAATAAATTCAATCTGTATGCCAAGCAAATAATCTGTGAAACTGAATTATGTAAAGAAGAATGTGACATCAGGATTTCAAGAAGACTCATTAACAGCCTGTGATATGCAGATGTTACAACCTTGCTTCCTGAAAGTGAAAAGGACTTAAAATATTTACTGCGAAAGATCAAAATCCACAGTCTTCAGTAGGGCTACACCTCAATATAAAGTAAGCAAAAAGCCCTACAAGTGGACCAGTAAATAACATCAAGACAAATGGAGAAAAGGTTGAAGTTGTCAAAGATTTCATTTTGCTTTTATCCATTATCAACACTCATGGAAGCAGCAGTCAAGAATTCATTCAATGTTTTGCACTAGGCAAATCTGCTGCACAAGGCCTCTTCAAAGTTAGTGAGAGCAAAAATGCCAGTTTGAGGACTAAGGTACAGCTGGTCCAAGCCATGGTATTTTTAATTGTCTCATATGCATATGAGTGTTGGACAATGAATAAATAAGACTGTAGAAGAAGTGATACATTTGAGTTGTAATATTACAAAAGAATACTGAAGGTATCACGGATTTCCAGAACAAACAAATCTGTGTTGGAAGAAGTAAGCCAGAATGTTCTTTGGAAGCCAGGATGATAAGACTTTGTCTCAAAACTTCAGGCTTGTTTAAAACTTATGCACATCAAAAGATTTCACCAGAAGAGTAAAAAGGGAACCTACAGAATGGGAAAAAATCTTTTGCAATGACATA
>NW_006408600.1:2615410-2651140 GCF_000296735.1 Chrysochloris asiatica | reverse complement strand
ATGTAATGAAACAAGCTATATGAATGGTTGAATGTGAAGCTGATGATGTGCCCTGTAAACTTTCACTCAATCCAAAATAAAAACACTTAATTAAAAAAATTAAATAAATAAAAAAACTTCAGGCTTATCAGGAGGAACCATCCTGGAGAAGGACATTATGCTTGGTAAGGTTGAGGGTCAGTAAAAAGGAGGAAGACCTCCTCAATGAAATGGATTGACACAGTGGCAACAGCAATGGACTAAAATCTAGCAACAATTGTGAGGGTGGCACAGCACCAGACAGTGTTTCATTCTGTTGTGAGTAAGGTCATTATGAGTAGGAACCAACTTGGTAACACCAAACAATAACAACAACATAAGCTATATGTAAAAGATTCCAAAGACTCAGCAATGAAATTATTGGTACTCACTGAAAGATTCAGCAAAACTGGCAGTGTACAAAAGCAACATACAAAAATCTGTCAGATTCCTTTACATTACTATAGAGAGCTCTGAAAAGGAAATCAGGAAAACAATGCCACTTCAAAATAGCCACCAAAAAGATTAAATATTTAGGAAGAAATCTAACCAAAGAAACACAAACTTATACAAAGAAAACTAAAAAACACTACCGCAATAAACCAAAAGACACCTAGAATAATGGAAGAATATGCCATCCTCATTGATAGGAATACTTAACTTTGTGAAAATGTCACTACCCAAAGCATTATATAGATATAATGAAATTCCAATCCAGATTCTAACATCATACTTTAAAGAGATGTAAAAATGAAAAGAAAAAAAACAAAAACAAAAAAACAGAGAGATGTAAAAACAAATCACTTACTTTATATTGGAGTCCTACTGTGGGGCTGTAAGGTAATCATCGTAATGCTAATGCCAAGGTTGGCAGTTCAAGTCCACCAGTCGCAATGAGTTGGGACTAATTTGATGGCACCTAATATCACAACAATTTTAACAAAACATATGTTAACTCAAGTTATCTGCAACTCTACAGCTTGTAATAAGATAGGGAATCTTAGCAAAAGGCATGAGCAAGTATTAAAGGTTTACTTTTTTCCAGCAACAGGGTTAGGCATTCAATGAGCTGCCATCATCCTGATAGTAGTATGCATGTGTGTTTATGTATGTGTGTGTATGTGTGTGTGTGTGTGTCATGCCTATGAATTAAGAGTTAGGAATAGACTGTAGATGCCTTCACTTCACTCCCCCTGAGCTGCAAGCCAAGGTAGCAGGTCTCCCTCCTTCAAAGTCTCCAGGAAATATACAATGTAAAACTGTACAACCTGTCTTAATTCCTTTCTTTGTATAAAAATTAAAATCAGAGAATTGTGAACATGTTATGTAATGGATTTACCTTTTAAAAAACGATAGAAAAATTGGCAATAGATATTGATGATGGTTGTACAAGATGGTTAATACAATTGGCACCACTGAATTGTATATTGATACAGTGGTGAAATACCAGGACTTTATTAAGTCTTCAAAAAAAGTACAAACAAGACAAAGACAACCATAGATCACCTGGGAAAGGGGAATCATCAACACCATGATGAATTTCCACAGTTTTATCTCCATGTGGTGACCTTTTATAGGGTAAAGAGAACAAAGGAATCTCCTCCCACCCACAACCATATCTGACAGCAGCAGCCATATGTCACATACACATGCCAGGCCTACAGAAGCATAGAGGGAACTATTGCCAACAGTTTACAATCTGAGGCTCTCAGCGTATGACATCACAACTAGGTAACCATTAAGGAGTACATCCAGGAATGTTCCTGTGAGGGCTGACTGGAGGAAGTGGCCCCAATGCCTACTTTTAAATATACTGTGTCTAACTCTGGCAGCTCAGCAGTCAGTGGTACATGAGGTACTCAAGAAAAATTGGAATCTGAACACTTAACTCTAGGTATAGGATGAAATCAAGTTCTGCTAGGCTAAGAGTTGTTCACAGGCAAAAAGCCTTCAGAGTTCATGCTCAACAGCAATACATAAAAAAATGTTAAATTAGAAAATATGTCAATATTTCTTTTTATCACAATAAAAAGAGATAAATAATAATAAACAATTACCATTAAAACCATGCCAAAGTTTTACTGTTCTTCAAGGACCCTTCACTTCTGATATGGAAAAATTCATAACAGTCTTATTACTTCTGCTCTTCTAACAGTTGCATGGCCCTAAGCCAGAAGTAAGTCAGCACAGAAATAGTGCTATTTGTGTATGTGTGTTTCTTCTATGTACTAAAAAAAAAAAAAAATTAGCTTAAAGTACAATATCTTCTCTCAAAAACCAGTACCTTAAATTCATTTCAAACTGAAGACATTTACAAGATGTTTATTTATTCATTCAAAATGTACTTATTGTGTCATTTTTAGGCATCTCAGAGTCCTGGCATGGTGCTGTAGGATAAGCATTGGACTGCTAACCACAAAATCAACATTTCAAACCCACCAACCATTCCTCAGAAACCCTATACAGGGTTTCTATGAGTCAGGACTGACTCGACAATACTTAACAACAACATGTTGTCCTGTATACTGAAACAAGACAACCTGAAAACAACAAAACCTACTGCCATCCAGTTGATTCCAACTGATCGGGACTCTATAGGACAGTGTAGAGCTGGTCCATAGGGTTTATGAGACAGACAGACTTATCTTTCTCCTGTGGTTTGAACCACCAGTTAGCATCCCACTAAGCCACCAGGGATCCTTTGGAACAAGGCAAAGTCCGCCTAATTCATTGATGGGGTAAAAGAGTCAAGTAGCATTAACTCCATTATATAGATATTAATAAAAGTCGTTGGAACAGAACTTGCCTAAATATTCTCTTCCATAAGTTTTCTGTCTACTAACCTGTGGCTTGCCACTGCACCACTGTCCTAGAGGTAAAGGCAGATATCAGAAATAACAAAAACATTAGCAGAAGGTCACAAAAAGGAAATCTCAGAACCAAGCCAGAACACATACTTCCAAGACCCACAGTAAGAGGAACAGCACAATGGTCTCTCCTTCACAGAAAAGATGGGGGATCTTGGGAGGACTATAACACCAAATCCAAACACACAAACATCCAAATCTAGATTCTTTTCGAATATTTTCCTAGGCTGGACTAGAAGGTAAAGCCTATTCCTAGCTAGCATATTTATTATGATTTTTCTCCAGGGCTATTTAAAACAAAAAACTTTTTATTGTGAGTGAAGATTTACAGGGCAGATCATCACTTTTACATTCAGCCATCATATACTTTTCCTTCATTATAATGATTGTAATCCTCTCTATGTACCACCAGTTAACAGTATTTGCTTCTTATTCACTTTAACTCTTACATTGCTTCTCCAGGACAATTTTAAGGTAAACATCTAAGAAGAGTCATCTACTTAAAAATGAGAATTCATCTCAAGAACAACAACCTTGATTTTATAAAGTAAAGGATCTCAGCCTCTCAAGGCACTTTGTGAGGTTACCAGATTTTCAATGAGCAATAGCTAGATGATTAATAGCAAGAGGTGTTCCCACAATCTCTTGGAATTTTCTGAAGAAAGATAAAGGCAATGAAGGTGCACCAAAGGCCCCAGATGCATTGTGTAAAGTCTGTATCCATACATATTTATAGACAAGTATAATGGAAATTAGAGATGTTACAGTTCTGTAAGTTTTTGGTTCCCAATGCATTGAGATCAGCCCAAAAATGCCAGTAAACAAAATACCAACTGAAAACTCCTCTACAAGAATGTTTTGGAATATTGCACCTGGATTTTGGCTCTACGCCACTAAAAACAGACTATGTGGGCTTACTGGCATTGGAATACGAATACCCGTGGGAGAAATCAGGGGAGTATATGGCTTAGGGGCCTGATAATGGGATGTTGTGCTTCTTATCTTTTGGCTCAAATTCAGCCCAGGTGGAAAGAAACTAAAAATGGCGATCTTATTGTGGCCTCTGGGCTTGGTAGTTTCCACTCAGGTCTCAGTAAACAAGGATCCACCTTTCTCAAACAAAAGACCCAAAAGAGAAACTTGGAGCAAATTTCTAACAAATCTGCCAAGAACTCAATGGGCTATAAAAAATAAACCAAATGGGGAAAAAAAAAAAAAAATTTTTAAAGAATGGAGGAGGGGAGGCTACTCACCTTGACAGGTAATTAAAAATTGGCAGGTAGGTTTTTCTTGCAGTAAACCTGTCTGGGGTCTTGAAGGGCTTTGTAAAGGAATAGTCAGTTAAGACTGGAGAACATATAGATATAACTGAAAGGGTGACATCTCAGATTCAAGTAACTCCCAAGCAGAAGGAGGCACAGCTAGATTTAATTGTATACCTTAATTAATTCATGTATGTTTGAAGTCAATTCATCATCTTGCATGTAAAACTGTCCTTCATTTCCAAATTCCTGAGCTACAACCAGCTTTCTGGGCCAGGGTTTCTCAGCCTTGGCACCCCTGCCATCAGGGAAGCTGAAACTCTAGAGATGAATATCCCTAACCTGTATATATCTATCCACTATGTAATCCTGTTTTGTAAGGATGTGAAATGTGAAGATGAAACCTGTCTTCACTCAGTAAATAAAATATCCTTCAGGCAGCAGCAGCCAGATTCTCAAGAGATTACTGTGAGATCACAACTACAGGCAGTACTCATTTGCACAGCACCAATATACATGTACATGAATTTTACATCATTCTTTGTTACAGAAGGCTGTTCTTTGCATTGTAGGATGCTGAGTCTCATTCCTCCCTCTAACTGCTAGACACTAGTAGCACACCATCCCAGTCATGACAACTCAGATTGTTTCCAGATATTACCAGATGTCCTTTGGTAGGCAAAATTATCCCCAGTTGAGAATCACTGCCTTGGGTTAAAGGGTCAAACTGAGAGGACTGAACTGGATACTACAAAGAACAAGAGCTGTGGAGCCTGCAGATCTGAGTGTGCATCAAATCAAATTTTCTATCTGATGATCTTGAGTGTTCAATTAAGTGTTTGGGAATTCCCACTCTTTGCGGTGTTGTCCGTAGTTTGTTATGATCCACAAAGTTGAACGCCTTTGCATAATCAATAAAACACAAGTAAGCATCTTTCTGGTATTCTCTGCTTTCAGCCAAGATCCATCTGACATCAGAAATGATATCCCTCATTCCGTTTCTTCTGAATCTGGCTTGAATTTCTGGCAGCTCCCTGTCAATATACTGCTATAACTGCTTTTGAATTATCTTCAGCCAAGAATTACTTGGATGGGATATTGTTCAATAATTTCCACATTCTGTATGATCACTATTCTTTGGAATGGGCACAAATATGGATCTCTTCCAGTCAGTTGGCCAAGTAGCCAAATTTCTTGGCTTAGATGGATGAATGCCTCCAATGCTCATCAGTTTGTTGAAATATTTCAATTGGTATTTCGTCAATTCCTGGAGACTTGTTTTTCTCTAATCCCTTTAGTGCATCTAGGACTCCTTCTTTCAGTACCATAGGTTCTTGATCATATGCTACTTCCAGAAACAGCTGACTACTGACCAATTCTTTTTGATGCAATGACTTTGTGTTTTCCTTCCATCTTCTTTTGATGCTTCCTGAGTCGTTCAATATTTTGTCCATGTTGTTGTTATCAGGTATCATTGAGTCAGTTCTGACTTACAGCAACCCTATACATAACAGAACAAAACATTTCCCATCCTGCACCATTGTAACAATTGTTGTTATGTTTGGACCCATTGTTGCAGCCCAAGTGTCAATGCATATAATTGGGGATGTTTCTCGTTTTTCACTGACACTCCACTTTTCCAAACATGATGTAAAACATTCTTGATGTCATCCCACATCACCTCTGATCTTCAGTCATTGGTCTTTGATTGCTAATCTTCAATGCATTAAACCTATTCTTGAGGTGGTCTCTAAATTGAGGTGGGATGTGCTCAAGATCCTATTTTGGCTTTTTTTGTGGATTTATGTTCATTTTCTTCAGTTTCAGCCTGAACTTGCGTATTATTAGAAGGATTAAATGATATAGAGCTTGGGACCTGGTTAGTGTTCATTTTTCAGGGCTGTTGTATTTGTCTGTTTGTTTTTTCCCTCCTCCACTGAAAAAAAAAAAGGGCAAAAACAAAAATACCACAATATTCATGAACTCGATTCTGACTCATGGGTACTGGTAGAATCATCCTCCAGGGTTTTTAATGGCTGTTCTTTCAAAACACCTCTGGGTGTACTTGAACTGCCAACATTTTGGTTAGAAACTGAGTTGGATAACCATTTGCACCAGCCAGGAATCACTGCTCTCCAAGACTGTCTCAATTTATACACCTTTTATATTATTCTAACTTCTGCTCATACTCCTATCTACAACAAATTCTCTAATTTTTCCTGTGGTCTACCCATGTAGTCGGAGTCCTGGTGTGGCACTGTGGGTAAATGAGCCAGACAGCAAAGCCATTTGAACTGCAAGGTCGGCAGTTCAAGCTCACCAGCTGCTCCTTGGAAACTCTACACAGGGTCACTATGGATCAGGATCCACTCAATGGCACTTACCAACAACAACAACAACCCATGTAAGACAAACACTGACCTGAAATGGAAAGACCTGGAATTTTCTTTTAGCATCGTACTTACTAATTAGATAAATTTGGACAATTTAACCTCTTTTGTATTATCTGACTATTAAAATCTGTATCATCACCTTGGTATCTAACAAATGGCATGTGGTTGTTACTCCCTTGTTCATAAGACTGACCTGGCTCACTACAGCTTTGTGAGTCATGGAAAACATAGGATTGCAGACTGTCTTTACTCAACCAATTTTGTATCTTATTAAATTGATTCTTAAACATGCCTATGCATTAAGACGTCTTGTGAAGAATTTCAAAACACAAAACAGAGGCTCAAATACCACCCCCAGAGAATCTTACTTAATACGTCTAGGGTGGGACTCAAGCAGCTGTAGTTTCTTAAACTTCCAGGTGATCCTGATACATGGCCAGGATTGAGACCAACAGTTCTAGACTCAGATACTTAAATCCAGTTAAGCACACCTGTTTACCATCCCTATGACTAACTCCTTCCCACCTCCAAAGCTTTGTACAAATTATTTCTCTTACCTGGATTGCTTTCCCAATTCTAGTCAGCCAATACATTGCTTTCTTCTATTTCAAAACTAGCTCCTTTAAAAAGACTGCCCATTTTCCTTTGATGATGAGACTCACACAACCAAGAAAATTCTTAGTAAATATAGAATATGTGATGCTTAGAAAATGAAATTTATTTTCAAACAAAATATAACTATTATTTGATATAAAATTTGGCAGTGATTATCAGTGATGGGTGCATATCACAATGAATGTATTGATATCACTAAACTCTGCACATGAAAAATATTGACTTGGAAAATGCTGTGAGATATATATATATATATATAAGTATATTCAAATAAATAAACAATTCAAATAAATAAATAAAACCCACAGCCACTGAGTACATTCCAACTAATAGAGACCCCATTGGACAAAGTAGAATTGCTCCCTAGAGTTTCTGAGGCTGTAAATCTTTATGAGAACAGGCTGCCTCATTATTCTCCCATAGAATGGAGTTTGAACCCCTAGCCTTTTGGTTAGTAGTCCAACACTTAAATCCTGTGCCACCGGGACTCCTTTTTACAAACAGAAATGAAAATAATCCGCCCTTATGTAGTGTTGTACTTCAGAGTATAGATTCTGGAAGGACTTCTACAACAGCCAGAACATTATTTTGAACTTTTCATGTTTGTTGTTGTTGTTAGGTGCCTTCGAGTTGGTTGAAACTCATAGCAATCCTATGTACAATAGAATGAAACACTGCTGGTCCTATGTCATCCTCAAGATGATTGTTACACTTGAGCCCATTGCTGCTGTCACTGTGCCAATCCATTTCAATGGGGCTTTTCCTCTTTTTTATTGACCCTTCACTTTACCAAACAAGATGTCCTTCTCTAGGGACTAGACCCTTCTGAAAATATGTCCAAAGTATGAGAGATGATGTCTTGCTATCCAGGCTTCAAAATAGCATTCTGTTTAATTCCTATCAAAGACAATTTGTAAGTCATACAAGAAAGACCAATGTTGTGAGAGTTATAGAAAAACTCTACAATTCATCTTCATCAACACATCTTGCCCACCAGACTTGGCTCTAAGTATCATTAAAACTTTCTAAAACTCAAACCTTCCATTGCTGTTGTTCAGTGCCATCAAATCAGTTCTGACTCATAACCATCCTGTACAGGGTTTCCAAAGAGCAGCTTGCGGGTTTGAACTGACAACCTTGTGGTTGGCATTCCAGTGCTTATCCTACAGCACCACACCAGGACTCCAAACCCATCATTAAAGGATGATTCGCTCTGGGTAACATTCCTAAGTAGTTCAAGCCCTGGATAAAATTTCAAAATTGTTTTGAGCTGTGACAGACTTGTTGGAAAAGTGCATAGTCTTCTAAATTGATTACTTGGGTGGAAACACTTATTTTAATAAATTATGATATGTTTGTTTTGAAGTAAAAGTAACTCTATTCAGTAACAACATCTTATCATTTTGAGTTAATTCCTATTGCTAGTTTGAAAGTGATTTGATTAGAGCAGTGATTCTCAATTACAGGTGATTTTGTCCCCCAGAGGACATTTTTTTATTATCGTGACTGGAGGGAGTTTATCTACTAATATCTAGTGAATAGAGACCAGGATGCTGCACAATATTCTACAGCAATCCAAAGACTTTGTCTTAGTTACCTAGTGCTGCCATAACAAAATATATCATGAGTGGGTGTTTTAAAAAACTGATATTCTTTTCTCACAGTTCAAGAAGCTAGAAGTCTAAATTTAGGGTGTAGCTTTCAGAGGAGGTTCTTCTTTGCCTAGTTCAGCATCTAGTTGTTCTTGTTAGGTGCCTTCAAGTCAGTTATGACTGATAGTGATCCTGTGCACAACAAAACAAAACACTGCCTAGCCCTGTGTCATCCTCACGATTGTTATTATGTTTGAGCCCATTGTTGCTGCCACTGTGTCAATCCACCTAGTTGAGGGACTTCCTTTTATTCAAAGACTTTCTGCTTTAACAAGAATGATATCCTTTTCCAGGGACTAGTCCTTTCTAACAATGTGTCTAAAGTACAAGAGATGAAGTCTCACCATCCTCCCTTTAATTGAGTGTTTTGGTTGTACTTCTTCCAAGACAGATTTGTTTATTCTTCTACCAGCCCAGGTAATTTCAATAATTGAAATCATGGTACTGTCATAATTCTGCTGCATCAGTTCTTCTATGGTCTTCCTTATTCATTATCCAACTTTAACATTCATATTGTTGTTGTTGTTAAGTGCTGTTGAGTCGGTTCTGACTCATAGCAACACTGTACAGAGTTTCCAAGGTGCCCCTGATGCTCCTGAAAGCTTAATTCTAACCATATAATTAGGATCAACTCTATTTTGAGTAGGCAGCTCTTCCCCAGTCATATTTGAAGTGCCTTCCAACCTGAAGGACTCATCTTCTATCACTAAGTAAGACAATGTTCCTCTACTATTCATAAGGTTTTCTGTGGCTAGCCTTTCAGAAGTGATCTGCCTCTCCTTCTCTCTACTCTGTCTTAGCCTGGAGCTGTGCTGAAACCTGTCCACCATTGAAGCCCCATTGGTATTTAAAATACAGGAGGCATAGTTTCCAGTGTCACCGCAACAGACAAGCAGTATAACAAAACAACATACGAGTGATGGCAGCTTCTAGTTGTTGTTGTTAGGTGCCATCAACTCAGTACCAACTCATTTCAATAGTCTCCTCCAACACCATAACTCAAATGCATCCATTCTTCTATGGTCTTCCTTATTCCCTGTCAAACTTACACATGCATATGAGGTTACTGAAAATATCAGGTGCACCTTATTCCTCAAGCTGGCATATTTGCTCTTTAACACTTTAAAGAGGTCTTGTGCAGCAAATTTGTCTAATGAAATAAATCATTTAATTTTTTGACAGCTGCTTCCATGAGTGTTGGTAGTTGAGTTAAGCAAAATAAAGCCTTTAATAATTTCAATCTTTTCTCCATTTAATGGTGGTGTTTATTGGTCTGGTGGTGAGGACTTTTATTTTATTTACATTGAGGTGCAATGCATACCAAAGGCTGTGGTCTTAGATCTACAAGAGCAAGTATTTTAAGTCCTCTTCACTTTCAACAAGCAAGGTTATATCATTGCATATCACAGGTTGTTAATGAGTTGTCTTCCAATCCTGATGCCATGGTTTTCTTCTATAATCCAGCTTCTCAAATTATTTTTTCACCATACAGATTGAATACTATGGTAAAAGAACACAACCTAGCACACACCTTTCCTAATTTTAAACCATTTGCTGTTCCCTTGTTCTGTTTGAATAACTGCCTCTTGGTCTATGTACAGGTTCCTCATGAGCATAATTAAGTGTTCCATAATACTCATTCTTCACACTGTTGTCCATAGCTTGTTATGATCCACATAATCATTGGCATTTGCATAGTCAATAAAGCACAGGTAAACATCTTTCTGGTATTTTCTGCTTTCAAACCTGGCTTGAACTCTAGAAGGTCTCTGTCAATGTATGGTTGCAACCATTTCTGTATTATCTTTAGGAAAACTTTGCTCACATGGGATATCAATGATATTGTCCAATGATTTCTGCATTCCTTTGGGTCATGTCTCTTTGGAATGAGCACAAATACGGATCTCTTCTGTCGAGGTCTTATGTCGGGGTCCTGCCTCAACAAGGAAGTGTGGATGTCACGAAGAAGGGAGAGCTGGTGGCGAAAGTGATAGAGAAAGAGAGAGACGAAATATATACAAAAAAGACAGACACACAGATATGATGCAAGCTGCCAGGTATACAGATCTGCAAACATTTTGCCTAGCATTGCACAGCATTGCCTGTAGAACTCACTTTACCTCAGCCTTTTATTCTCTTTTTTAGGGAGGGATTTATTACAAAGGAAGGATGTAATTCACTCAGGGAGGATATCACAAAGGGAGGATGTGCTTAAGACAGGATACGGAACTGAAATGTGATTAATCATTCAAAACAGGACATAATGATTCACAGGAACAACTTTTAAGATACTTTCATAGTTTTTCTTAACAATCTAACATTTTTATTTTTACAGAAAAAAAAGATTCAATCAAGCTGTTATATACTAACTTTTAGGCTTAAATGATCTAGAGTAGCAACGTGCGGTTTCTTAAGGATACATAACATAAAGCAAGGTTCCTGAAAGGAGCCAAGCTGTCTCTGTACACCTTGCAAACTTTGTTTGTGAGCAAGATCTCAGGCACCGGGCTTCATTTATCTATACCTAAAATGCTACATTGTTCTTAATATTCCTATATACTTTCAGAAGGAAGGAGAGCATCTGGGTTAAACTGATTATATTCAGAGGTGGTTTAATGGGGCTGCCACTGATCAACCCAGGGTCTGCGTATGCTGTCTCCAGCACTCTTCCAGTCAGTTGACCAGGTGGTTGTCTTCCAAATTTCTTGGCATACATGAGTGAGTGCTTCCAGTGCTGCATCAGTTTGTTGAAATATTTCAATTTGTATTCCATCTATTCCCACTGCCTTGTTCTTTGCCAATGACTTCAGGGCACCTTGGACTTCTTCCTTCAGGATTATTTGCTCTTGATAATATTCTATCTCCTGAAATGGTTGAGCATTGACCATTTATTTTTGGAACAGTGACTCTGTGTATTCCTTCTATCTTCTTTTTGATGCTTCATGCATCATTCAATATTTTGTCCATGGTGGTAGTGTGCCATGGAGTTGGTTCCGACTCATAGGTACCCTGTATAGGGTTTCTGAAACTGTAAATCTTTATGGGAGCAGAAAGCCTCATCCTTCTCCCATGGAACCACTGATAGTTTCGAACTGCTGACCTTGAGGTTAGCAGCCCAACTGGTAATCACTACGCTACCAGAGTTCCTGCTTTTGCCCATAGAATCCTTCAATACCACACAAGTCAAGGCTTGATTTTTTTTTTTTTTTCTTCAGATCTCTTAGCTTGATAAATGCTGAGCATATTCTTCCCTTTTGGTTTTCTAACTCCAGGTCTTTACACATTTCGTTACAGGATTTGGCTTTGGCTTCTCAAGCTGACCTTTGAAATTTTCTTTTCAACTCTTGTACCTCCCCACTTCTTCCATTTGCTTTAGCATCTCTATGCTAGAGAACAAGTTTCAATGTCTCTTCTGACATCCATTTTAGTCTTTTCCTTCTTTTTTGTCTTCTTAATAACCTTTTGCTTTCTTCCTTAAAGGTTACCTTGATGTCATCCCACAACTAAAGGTCTTTGGTCTCTAGTGTGTAATGCATCAAATCTTTTCTTCAGATGATCTCTAAATCTAGGTCTTATTTTGACTCTTGTGGACTTGTCTTAATTTTCTTCAGTTTAAGCCTGAATTTGAATACAAACAATTGATGATCTGTTCCACAGTCTGCCCCTGGCCCTATTTTGGCTGAGGATATAGGGTTTTTCCACTATCTCTTTCCACAGCTGTAGTCAATTAGATTTCTGTGCTTTCCATCTGGTGAGGTCCATATGTATAGTTGTCTTTTATGTTGTTTAAAAAAAGGTATTTGCCATGAAGTCATTGGTCTTCAGAAATTCTATCATGTGATCTCCAGCAACGCTTCTATCACCAACACCATATTTTCCAACTACTGATCCTTTCTCTTTGTTTCCAACCTTTGCATTACAATCACAAGTAATTATTAATGCATCTTGATTGCATGTTTGATAAATTTCAGATTGAAGAAGTTGGTAGAATTTGTCATTTTCATTATCAGTGGTTTCAGTGGTTGATGCATAAATTTAAATAATAGTTTTATTAACTGGTCTTCATTGTTGTTGTTGTTAAGTGCTATAGAGTCAGTTCCGACTCAGAGTGATCCTGTAAATGTTTACTGAGAAGTAACTGGTGAGCTTGAACCACGGACCTTGCAAATCAAACTGACTTTGTAGTCCAGAGCATTAACCCACAATACTACAACAGGACTCCAGGGATATCATCCTATCACAGACAGCATTGTACTTCATGACTGTTCTTGATATGTTCTTTTTGATGATGAATGCCATACCATTCTTCCTCAATTTTTCATTCCTCACATAGTAAACCATGTGATTGTCAGATTTTAAATAGGCAATACCAGTCCATTCAGCTCACTAATGCCTAGAATATTAATATTTATACATCCCATCTCATTTTTTACAATTTCCAAATTTCCTAGGTTCATAATTTGTACATTCCATGTTCCAGTTATTAATGGATGTTTACAGCTGTTTCTCTTCATTTTGAGTTGTGTCCAATCAGCAAATGAAGATTCCGAGATCTTTACTCCATTCTCATCATCATAGCCAACTCTGCTTTGAGGAGGCAGCTTTTCCCATTCTCATTTTGAATGCCTGATAACCTGAGGAACTCATCTTCCAGCACTGTGTATGACAATATTCTAGTGCTCTTCATCATGTTTCAGTATTCAATATTCTGGTGCTGACAGTGTTCCACTGCTATTCGTAAGGGTTTCAGAAGTAGTCCATCTCTCCTTCTCCTTAGTCTGGCTTTGTCTGGAAGCTCAGCTGAAACCTGTCTACCACAGGTGACACGGATGATATTTAAAATACCGGTGGCATTGCTTCCAGAATCACAGCAACACACAAACCACCACAGTATGACAGACGAATGGTGGCAGCTTGTAGTAGCAACCAGCAATACTTGGCAATCCTAGGCTTATAGATGCATCTGCCATGTGTGTCAGCCTTCATATGGTGTCTTCCCCAAAGTGTGTCTCTGCCTCTTCTGGTATTTTTTGGTGTTTTTTTTTTTTTTTTAATTCAGAAAAGATTAAGTTTAGAATCTGTACTACACTGGCAGGACCTAAGTAATATAACAAAGAAAATCTTATTTCCAAACAGGATCAAATTTACATTTACAGGAGTTAAGATTTCAATACCAATCTGGGTAGACATAATTTAATCCATAAGAAACCTCTTCCACAACCAAGAATTATTTGGCAAAAAAATGTTAATACCCTAAACTGGTGTTTCTATGGCTATGTGGCTGTAAGTTGTCTCATCTCTTTAGTAAAAACTTTTTCACCACATAATTTAATGCAAAATTCCATGTTAACTGGCTGGGATGGAGGAGAAAAAGGCAAGAGGGTGCTTTATTATTAGCTAGCAAATTTTTTTCTGGTAATGGGAAATTTTCCATTAATCATGGCATTGTCTCAAAAAGATGTGACAGACAGTAATGCTTCAATTAAGAGTGTGGATTCTGGAGTCAGTCTGCATGGTTATAAACCTCAGCTCTATCGTACTGCCTATGTGACTTGGGACAATTTTCTTAACCTTCCTATGTCCTCAAATAATTTTTTAATCTGTAAAATAGGAGTAATGCTACATCTCATTTCATCATTTTGTGAAGACCAAATTTATACTAAAGCATGGAAAATAGTGCTTGGCATATAAGAAGTATCTGATGACTTGTCTAAATCCATTGCTAAATTGTCTAAATCAATTTTCACTTCTAGCAATCCTATAGGACAGAGAAGAAATGCCTCATAGTGTTTTCAAGGCTGTAATCTTTACAGAAACACATTGTCATCTTTTTCCTGTGGGTTCAAACTGCTGACCTTTCAGTTATCAACCAAATGCTTAACCACTGTACCATTGAGGTTCCTTTCAATATCTGTTAGTTATAATTTAATTACTATTACCATTTTGAGTAAGCTTCATTACAAAGATTAATGTGCTATACATTTTCAGGGACTGAAAAACAAATTAAACTCATGATTCGAATGGATAAGGCATAAGAGCTCTGGTAGCGTAGTGGTTACGAATCAAGCTGCGAACCGCAAGGTCAGCAGTTTGAAACTACCAGCTGCTCCATGGGAGAAAGATGAGGTGTTCTGCTCCCATAAAGATTAACAGCCTCAGAAACCCTGTGCAGGGTCGCTATGAGTTGGAACCGACTCCACAGCACATAATAACAACAAGGGCATAAGAGAAGTTACCCTCAACCTTACCTACTCATTAGAATCACTTAGGGAACTATTAAAATACCCCAATGTTCAGGTCACACATACATCCCAAGACTCATTAAATCAGAATTTTAGGGGATAGGGCCCAGGTACTAGTATTATTTAAATCTCTACAGATAAATCAATTCATAGATGGAGTTAAGAACTACTACATTAAAGTTATTAAGAAATTCTATATATGAGTGGGATGGGAGAATACATTTTAAAAGGGAGTAAAGTAAAGGCTTGTGAAAAAAGTAAGAGATTTGGAATCATCTTTGAATTTGATGAATAAATTCAGATTAACAGAGAATTTAAAGAATTTGCAACCCCTTTACTGATAAAATATACAATATGGTATGAGAATCAAACTCCAGGTTTGGCCACTGTAGGTTAAGCACTGGACTACAAACCACAAGGTCAGCAGTTCAAAACCACCAGTCGCCACTCAGAAACTGTCTACAGGGTCGCTATAAATCAGAACCAATTCAACAGCACTTAACAACAACAACAACAACATGGGAACAGGAAAGAAAAAGATTGAAATATAGCAATATGGGAAGCGACTATAAAGCAATATATAGAGAGTTGAGTGAGAGAAGAAAATGAAAAACTGTAGAAAAAGTTGGGGCAGTGAAAACATCCAAGACAAAGAATTTAGGCTGAAGTAAGAGGGTAAGTCAAAAAAAGTATTTCTGCTAGCATACCATATCCAAATTCATGCATGAGCCTATTCCAAACCAAACGTGCTGAAACACATCTCTGTGATCACTGGATGACTGTAGACAAGTTCTCTCTATAATACACTTGTCTTAGTCTCACTGTTGTTGTTGTTGTTATGTGCCATCGAGTCGGTTCCGACCCATAGCGACCCTGTATAGGGTTTCCGAGGGTGTAAATCTTTACGGGAGTAGAAAGCCTCATCTTTCTCCCGCGGAGCAGCTGGTAGTTTCGAACCGCTGACCTTAAGGTTCGCAGCCCGATTCGTAACCACTACGCTAGTCTCACTAGGATCTTTAAAATAAGAAAAAGAAAAGAAAGGTCCAATCAAAACTGTGGTTTCCAAGGGGATCTGTTGAGCCAGTTCAATTCAAGGTAAAGAGGTCACTCAGAAAGTTATAGCAACTGCTTTTAGGGATTTCAAATGGGGTATCTTGATAGGTTGCCTCAAGGACACAAGGATAAGCATGGAATTTATGATGAATGGATTTCCAGGAAACAGAAAATCGCATTGGTGAGGAAAAGTTCAGGTAAAGGAATGCTTTCCATCACTACAATGCACCTGCTCATTCTTCAAGAGCAATCAATGATAATTTTATTGGGAAACTTATCCCATCTGCTCCACAGTCTGATCTTGCCTCTCAGACTTCTTTTTGTTCCTCAAACTCAAACAACATTTAAAAGAAACATGATTTGTGTCTCTTGAGGAAGACAAAACTGCCATTTTGACATTGTATAAGTTGTAGAGTGCGGAATTCTTCAAGGAAGGGTTAAAGAAGTGGACACATCACCTTCAGAAGTGTATCGACCTGGTTGGAGGATATGTTGATGTGGAGCTGTAGGATAAGCACTGGACTGCTAACCCAAAAGTTGGTGGTTCAAACCCATTAGTTGCTCCTTGGAAATCCTATATAGAGTAGCTATGAGTTGAAACTGACTCCACTGTATATAACAATGATTTTGTAACACTACTTTTACTTGCCCTTATAATTGATCTGTCACTTATCCAAAAAAAGAAAATCAAACCCATTGCCAATGAGTCATTTTCCACTTATGGTAAAACTATATGCATAGAATAGAACGGCACTCCACAGGATCTGTAAGGCTGCAACCTTTCTGAAGGATCACCAAGTCTTACTTCCAATGCAGGTTGAGTTAAATGCTTAATCATTTGTGCCACCTAGAGACTGTTTCACCTAGAATAGGCGACAAGATTTTTCAAAATATAAGGAGTTCTAGCAATTCAATAAGGAGTCCTGACTAACTAAGGAAAAGCTATTAGTTATTGATACTTTTAAGATGTGAATGTCAAAGAGTTGAAGTACCTTTCTCATCTCTGGAAATGAGGTAAACAAACATACAACAGATTGTTATGATCCACACAATCAAATGAAATGCCTCTGCATAATCAATAAATCATAGTAAACATCTTTCTAGTATTCTCTGCTTTCAGCCAAAATCCATCTAACACCAGAAATAATATTCCTTGTTCTTCTGAAAAACTGGTCAACTATACTGCACCCCATGTTTTAGAACACGTCACTGAGGCAGTGGAGAATTACAATCTCCAAGGAAGCCCACACACAATAGTTTAAGAGCAGACCACTAAATGACCCCTCTACAATCAAGTAAAACCACTAAAGAAAAAGAATGGCCACTTTCTTTCCCCACAGTTGAAGGTAGTAGAAAATACTTTGTATTCAAAATACTGATTAACATTTAGGATCAACCACTTTTTAGTAAAAGAATACCAAAGAAGTTTAACAGAAACTTAAATCCTATTGCCCTAAATATCTATCTCTGAAACAAAAGAGATTTCCACCACCACCACCCCCACACCACAATTTTGCCTTCCTTTTGATTTAAAATAAAAGCATGTGCAATGTCTAGACTTGGTAACCATTAAAAAAGTGGTGCTACATACTGGAAGAAGTTTTCACTTTGTGTATTTTCTCTCCAACGGCCTATCAAGCAGATCAAAAGCCACAAAGCTACCCACACTCACTCAAAACAGTCATGAACCTTCTATCACGCTTTATATTTCTAAGGGCATCCTGTTATAGACCTATGTAACAACACTAGACCACCACACAGGATGCGGATGAGCTTGAATCATAACAGCTGTGGTCTCAATGCAGGAACCACAGCACACTGTGAAATTCTCCATAGCTCTGGATCACAATTAGAGTAACACCTGTGCAAAACAGGTTTTCTCTGATCCCCCAGAAAGCCCTCTATTTTATGCAGGCCCAAATTGTGTTTGTTGTTCTTAAGCCAGTTCCCTGCCTTGGAATTTAGATAATCATTCAACTGCTCAGCTTCATCCCTCTAAAGCAATCCAGAGAGTTCATGGGAGATATATCAATGAGTCAATTCATTCCTGCCTCACCCAACCCTTCCCTATGTGACTCCCTGAGCAAGATAACTTTTACAGGGATAAAAAGAATATCCTTTGTCTACAATACATAGAGGCTTTTTATGAAGTCAAATCTTCCATAGCTTTAATGTCATGGGGTGAGACTGGGGGAATGATATGATTCCTCCATTTATACAAGACCTATTTATTCCACAAGTAAGACAGGCACAACTGCATGCCTCAAAGGAAATGGTTAGCAAATCGAGGCAATCACTTACGCTAAAAATTTCTGTGGTTCCTGCTTAAAAAGGGCCAGAAGAATGTCATTCTTGGATACTATTGAAAACGTGATTAAGACAACTCTTCAGAGGTCCACAATAGGGACAGGAAACGTCAGAATCAAATTTTCAGGCTCAATTATTCATCTCATAAATAAATTTTGAAGATGGGTTTGTCTTATGAAAGTTGAGAAGTACAGTATTTAGCAATTATGCAAACCCTGAAGACTTGGCTCCTTTAGACCATTTCTGTTGGTCTTGGAATGCTCTCTGGATCCAAGTAGCTGACAAAGTTTTTTATTATTATTATTAATAACACAAGGCTTTAAGAAAGGTATGAGCTCTTTGAGTGAGTAAAGAAACTCTGGCTTAACTCCACTTTTCCAGTCTTACTATGGACCAATGATTGCTGATTACTTGTATTTTGCACTTGTGCTTTCCTTAGTAATAATAGCTCATTATTCAATACAAGTCAGGACGTTTGGTCCTTTGAGAAGTCTTACAGTTAAAAATCTCTGTAGATAATAATTACAATAGTTGTTCTCCTTGTATTGCTGGCCACTGCAAGTATACCTACATAACAGTTTGTGGCTGTTCCACATCCATCCTAAAGCATCTGCACTAGGATGAATCCCACTGAGACTCTTAACTCAGTTTCTAGTGTTCTCAATGGCTTCATTTTTTTAATACTGACAAAGACTAAAATGTATGAATCCCTGATTAAAAAGCAGAAAAAACAATAAAACACCTTCAAACCCTAGATTCTGCCCTCTAGAAGCTTATGTTGTTAATCAGTAAACCACACTTGCATAAAAGTAACAATCAATGTTTTTAAATTAAATGTCTATCATATTCTCAGTATTATGCTGGGCACCTTGGGGTTTCAGAAGTATAAAGTTTGCCTCATCCTCTCAGAAGATGCAGTGAAATTAGAGAGATAGATGAATGTTCCAAATGAGATCAGCAAGAACTGAAGGGATCAGAGAATGGATTAGGAGGAGGTATTCCCTTAGGTGGGCCTTGAAGGATGGATAATATTTGGGTGGAAGACAGGAATTTAGGCAGGAAGCTAAAATAAACAAAGATATAAAGGCACAAATGAGGATGGTAGTCACATGGGATTCAAAAGGTGTTTTATTTCCCCCCATACCCTTTCCTTCTGGTCTTATTAGAACCATCTGATGGGGACAAAGTTAGAACTCCTTGAAAGAATCTTCCTTCAACTCCTATGGAAACAGTGAAACAAGGAAACCTTTGAATGAGCTAACAGTGATAGCTCAGTGGATTGGAAATATCTTTCTGATGAGAAAAAATAAGTGGGTGCTCGCTTCAGCAGCACATATCCTAAAATTGGAACGACACAGAGAAGATTAGCATGACCCCTGCGCAAGGATGACGAACAAATTTGTGAAGCACTTAAAAAAAAGAAAAGAAAAGAAAAAAGAAGTGGTCAGAAGGGCTATAATTGCAAAGTTCTTAGGTGTCACCAAGTCAGTTCCAACTCATAAGTGCTCTATGTACAATGAGATAAAACATTGCCAGGTCCTGTGCCATCCTCACAATTATTATAAAATTAGAGCCCATTGCTGCTGTCACTGTACCAATCTCCTTGGGTGCCTTACTGTGTTTTTGAAAACTCTTCACTTTACCAAGCATGATGTCTTTCTCCAGGAACCGGTCCCTTCTGAAAACACGTCTGAAATATGACAAAGTCTCACCATGCTGGTTTCTAAGGAGCATTCTGGCTGTTCTTATTCCAACACCGATTTGTTTGTTCTTCTGGCCATCCATAGTGTTTGTTTTTAAGTTTTCAGTGTGCATTGAGTGAAGGTTAAGAGAGAAGGCCATCAGCTTTACATTCAACAAATTCCATGCCCTGCTTCATCTCAGGGATTATAATACTCTTCCGGCAACATCAGTTAATCAGACTTCCTCCCTGTGGCTTCCCTTTTACATCTTATATTTCATAAATGAACAAAGCAGAAATATTTGATGGACATATACAAAATAATAAATATATATTCATTTAAATATCCAAACGGCACATTCTGCACGCTAGCCTCCCGCCCACACGCACACAGCCTTACTCAGTCCATGGGCATAAACTGCTCTTATCTCTCCATGCCATCATCTCTGCTTTCACTTTTCTAGGAAGAATCTCATGCTTCACTCATGCTCTTCCTTTTTGATGGTCCTAGGATCCTCTGTTTCTGAAATGAAAAATTAACTACTCCTCCATTTTAATTACACATCTTCTACAATTACAATTATGATAATCACAATTAATCCTGCTAACAACAATTCACAATTGAATCATAAAAGCCCGTCAACATCATCCTCCATCTCCTTTCACCAGATTCATCTGAAAAAGAGGAAAACTGTTTAGTAGAGAGTCTACCCTAGTCCCCTCATTCAGAAATTAAGCACACTCATGAAAGTTTATAAGCCAGTCACTTCGTGCCTTTCTAATCCCCCATTTTTGATAGCCAATATCTAAATTGCCTGGCCCTTTCAACCCAGTGCACTGAAGAAACAAGCCTGTTTCTTGATATGAAGAATGTTCCATTCCTTTTGGAATTTTAAGCAATTGCATCCATAAGCAAAGGTCTGATTGATCAAATGGTAGCAATTTATACTTGCTCACAGTATCAAGCAGATTTATCTTCATCTGGTCGAGTTCTGGTCAGCTAGCCATCCAAGCTAGGTCAAATGGGTACTCGCTGCAAGTTTGGGAGTTCACGAACGCTTCCTTGCACTTCAGACCAGTTAGCTGTTTCACTCTTAACTCTAGCTCTCATGGGTTCAGGAGTTCACACATCTTCCTAAACTTCAAACCAGTTAGTTCTTCCTCTTCTCTCTCTCATGTCAAGATCAATGGGTGGCAATGAAACATGGCCAAACTCAGTCCATGTCTTCATTGCTGCAGTTCCCCCACTTACACTCACAAGTAGACCCAAGTGATCACCAGCAAACACACTAGACTGCCTTCGGGTTCCCTTTGAGTTACAGTCTTAGAAGGGGGTTTTCCCTGATGCACTGACTTTTCTTGCCATTATGCTTCCAAAGCAAACAGCATGCTTGGTATTCTAACAGCCATTTTGTTGTTGTTAGGTACCATTGAGTCGGTACTGACTCACAGTGACCTTATGCACAGCAGAACGAAATACTGTTGCTACAATCTGCTTTTTTTATGCAGGTTTTCCTTTCAATAAGAATCTTCTGTTCTCCCAACAATTTGGGTTTCTCTGCATGTCTTTTCTAGTGGGAATGGCCAAACTCAGAAGGTTCTGGATGGGACTCAGAATTCCACCTAAGGCCCCATACTCTATCAAGGCTTAAGAAGCCCATTTTCCTCTGCAAATTCTAACCTCCTTTTAGGAAATCCAATCAGTTATAGGCTGAAGAAAGGCTTACAAGATTTATGTAATAATTCCCAATATTCATTTCTATCACACTTAAATGTCTATTCACACTAGTAGACAGGGAAAACAAATATCCACAAGACAATCAAACACCTAAACTCATTTTCCCCTCTTTTACCCACTCAGATCATGTCTCAATCCCTGTATCACAGAACTCTGCCAAACTTGTGTATTATACTTCTATCCCATTTAGGCTATGCATACCTCACTAAGTCTTTCCCTATATTCATTGTTCATCTGCCACCCTCCCTCTTCTTGGGTATTACCCTCCCCCTCCTTGTATAGTGCTTTCCCATCACCCAAGCTAACATGTGTTTATCCTCTAAACTGTGAAGTACTCTGTCCTCCCACACTCCCATTCCTGGTAACCATCAAAGAATGTTTCTTTTAATAAGCAAATCTTTTCTTAAGCTTTTATAATACTGATCTCATGCACTATTTGTCCTTTTATGATTGACTAATTTCAGTCAGTATAATGTCCTCAAAGTTCATGTTACGAACCTCATGTTATGAGGTGTTTTGCAGATTCATCACTATTCTTCAAGTTTACATAGTATTCCAGTAGTCCATGGTGCTTTTAGTATTCATCTCCAACACCTTAATTCAAATGCACCAATTCTTCAATGATATTCCTTATTCATTATCCAATTTTCAAGTTCACGTGAGGCAAAATAAAATATACCATGGCTTGGGTCAGGTGCACCTTAGTCCTCACACTGATAACTTTGCTCTTGAATACTCTTCAAAGATCTTCTGTCGAAAATTTGCCTAATGCAATAATACATCGCTTGATTTCTTGACTTCAGCTTCTATAAGTGATTGTGGATCAAAGCAAAATGACATATTTGACAACTTCAATCTTTTTTCCATCTATCATAATGTTATTTATTGGACCAGTTGTGAGGATATTTTGTCTTCTATACATTCAGTGCAATCCATATGAAAATTGTATTTTATTTTTTTAATCTTCTTCAATAAGTACTTTAAGATGTCTTTGCTTTCATCAGTCAAGATTGTACCATCTGTTAATGAACAATATCCAAAAATAATCAACAGAATATAAATAGATAATTTGTTTTAAGAACAAGCATGAGGATATTAAAAATGAAACCCACATCAGTAGACCATCCATATAATTGTTAATGAGTCTTCCTCCAATTCTGATGCCACATTCTTCTTCATATAATCCAGTTTCTTGGATAATTTGCTCAGTATACAGACTGAATGAGTATGATGAAAAGATAAAACCTTGGCACACACCTTTCTTGATTTTAAACCATCCAGTATCCCCTTGCTCTGTTCTAACAACTTCTTCTTGGTCTATATACAGGTTCCTCATCAGCACAAATAAATGTTCTGGAATACCCATTCTTCACAATATTATCCATAATTTGTCATGATCTACATAGTCAAAAGCACAAGTAAACATCTGCCCTAGTGTGGCACCGTAGAATAAGCACTATACTTCTAATGATAAGGCCAGCAGTTCAAACCCAATAGCTGCTTCTTAAGAACCCTATGCAGGATGTCTGTGAGTCATAATTGACTTGATGGCACTAAACAACAACAACCAACATCTTTCTGGTATTACCTGCTTCACTCAAGACCCATCTGATATCAGCAATGAAAACCCTAGTTCTATGTCATCTTCTGAGTCCAGCTTGAATTTCTGACAGTTCTATGTCAATGTACTGTTGTAACTGTTTTTTAACTATCTTCAGCTAAATTTTGCTTACATGTTATATCAATGATATAGTTAAATAATTTCCACAATCTATTAGGTCACCTTTCTTTGGAATGGTCATAAATGTGCATCTCACCAAATTGGTTTTCCAGGTAACTGTCTTAGAAATTTTGGGCATAGATTAGTGAGTTGCATCAGTTTATTAAAACATTTCAATTTGTATTCTGTCAATTCCTGTAGCCATGTTTTCCCCCAAATGCTTCAGTGCATCTTGTATCTCTCTATCAGTACCATCAGTTCTTGATCATATGCTACCTCTTGAACTCTTGAAATGTTTGGACATAAGCCATTTCTTTTTGATACAGTGATCTGTATTCCATGTTCTTTTTTTTTTTTTTTTTCAGGGATTATAATAATTTAAACAACCAAAGGGCACATCTGAGAGCCAGTCTTCTGGCCACCAACACACAGCCTTTCTCTTTCCATGAGTCTAGAATCCTCAGTTACTCAGTCTCTCCATGTCATAACCTTTGGCTCCATCTCTGGTGTCGCTGCTTCTCTGGTTAGGGTCCCACATTCAGCTCATGCTCCTCTCTTGATAATCCGAGGGTCCTCTGTTTCCAGAATGCAACATTAACTACTCCCCACTTTTTCTACCTTTAAGTGGTAACCATTGCAATTAGGTCTGATAGCAACTACTCACTACTGAATCAATGAATCCCATCTCCATCTCCTTTCACCAGACCCATCTATACAAGAGGAAAACTATTCATTCTGAGGTCATGCTACCTTCCCCTGCAAACTCTGAAACTAAACTCCCTGTTGAAAACTTGTAAGCCAGACACTTCATGCCTTTACAGCACCACCACCACCACCCCTGCGGCCATTTTAGGTAGCCAATGTCTAAGTTACCCATCCATATCAACCCTGCATATAGGTTTGATCCTTGATGTAAAGACTCCTTCCTTCTCAGTTGGTATTTTGAGCTACTACAGTCATAAGTAGGTCAAGTTCATCAAATTGTAGCAACTTACACTTGTTTCCTTTTTCATCAAGCTATCCCCGCTAGGTCAAATGGGTACTATCTGCAAGTTTGGGTGTTCTTGTTCGTCTCCATTCACTTCATATCAGTTGAATGCTTCACTTTCAGCTCTAGTTCTCCATGACTAGGTCCTTGTCTATGGGCTCAGGAGTCCCCAAGTCTCCCCACACTTCAGACCAACCAGCCCTTCCTTTTCTCTCTCCCATCTCGAGGTTGACAGGAGTCTATAGAACATTGTCAAACTCAGCCCATATCTTCACTGCTGCCTTTCCCCACTTCCACTCACAAGTTAGACCAATGCAGTCACCAGCAAGCTCACATGCAAGCTTGTGTGTTCTCTTTGAGTTTCAGTCATGGAGGGGTTGTTGTCCTGAAGGGACTTGATTACTTGCCTTGATGGCTCCATTTCTTTTCATGGTTTCATCATTACTCAATATTTTGCCAATAGACTCATTCAACATTGCAACTAAAGGCTTGAATTGTTTCTTCAGTTCTTTCAACTTGAGAAATGCTGAGCATGTTCTTCCCTTTTGGTTTTCGAACTCTAGATCTTTGTACATTTAGTTGTAATGCTAACTTTGTCTTCTTGAGTTGTCATTTAAATTTTTCTGTTCAGGTTTTTTGGACTTATTTTAATTTTCTTCAGTTTCAGCCTGAATTTGCATAAGAATAATTGATAATCTGTTTCACAGTTGGCCCCTGGCCTTCTTTTGTCTGATGATATTGAGCTTTCCCACCATCTTTTCCCACAGATGTATAGTTTCCTTTTATGTTGTTTTTAAAAGGTATTTCCAATGAAGAAGTTATTAGTCGTGCAAAATTCTATCCTGCAATCTCCATCATCATTTCTATCATCAATATCATATTTTCCAACTACTGATCCTTCCTCTTTGTTTTCAACCTTCCCATTTCAATCACCAGTAATTATCAATGCATCTTGATTGTAGGTTTGATCAATTTCAGATGAAAGAATATGGTAAAGTAATTCAATTTCATCATTATTGGCTTTAGTGGTTAGCACATTAATTTGAATAATAATTGAATTAAATGGTCATTATTGTTGGTGTATGGATATTATCCTATTACAGATAGCATTGTACTTCAAGATAGACCTTGAAATGTTCTTTTCCATAATGAATACTATGTCATTCCTCTTCAATTTGTCATTCCCACCACATGAAACCATATGGTTTTCTGATTCAAAATGGCCAATACCACTCCATTTCAGCTCATTTGTTGTTATTAAGTGCCTTCAAGTCAGTTTTGACTCATAAAGACTCTGTATAACCTTTTCAAGGAGAGGCTGGTAAGTTTGAACTGCCAACCTTGCAGTCCAATGTTTTATCACACAGTGCCCCAGCAGGCTAATTAATGCCTTATATATAGATCTTTATAAGTTCTGTTTCATTTTTGACAACTTCCAATTTTCCTAGATTCATACTTAATACCTTCCATGTTTCAATTGCTATTGGATGTTTATAGCTGTTTCTCCTCATTTTGAGTTGTGCCCCATCAGCAAATGAAAGTTCAGAAAGCTTTACTCCATTGACATCATTATAGACAACTCTACTTTGAGAAGGCAGCTCTTCCCCAGTTGTATTTTGAGCAGGAAGCTTTCCTCCCAGTATGAATTTGCCACAAAATGCCTCTTCACACTATCCATAAAATCACACAGCATCCTAAGCATTTTAATTAAATCTGGGTGTTAAATCTGTCTTATATTGACAGAGGAACCCTAGTAGTACTGTAGGATAAGCACTAGACTGCTAACCTCAAGGTCACAGTTCAAACCCACCAGCCCCACTCTGTAGCAGAAAGATAAATCTTTCTATTCCCAAAAAAGATTTACAGGCTGGGAAGCCCTGGAGTTTTCAGTCCTGGTGTGCTTCTGTGGGTTAATGTGCTGGACTGCAAGGTCGGTGGTTCAAACTCACCAGTCACTCCTCAGAAACCCTATACAGGGTTGCTATGGGTCAGAACTGACTCAACAGCACATAACAACAACAACATGACTCAGAATCAACTCCACAGAGTTGGGTTTCGTTTGGTATTTGTTATATTGACTGAAGCCATTGCCAATCTTGTTTGTGATTAAGCATATCCCTAGCTTCCTCCTTAGTAGCCAATATTAAGCAGTGTGTTTCCCTCAATAGTTATGTTGCCCATCTCTGAATGGTTTCCACAACTTTGTTTCAAATTTAAGTGAAATTTCCAAAGTCATCAAGCTTTTTGGCAGCTGTAGCAACTAATCACACTGTAATGTAGACGCTACAGTTTTGAAGCCATTGTAAGGATATACCCCTTCTACACCTTAACACAAACAATATTGAACAAGGCCCCATAATGAAACACAATTTTCAAATATGGATTTGGACAATCCCATATTCCATAGTACTGTGAAAGGCAAAGTTCTCCCCAGGATTCCTCTGAGTGCTCAGGCCCAGCTTCCCTGGGTTGCTGCCTCTGGAGTCTCATATATCAATCCAGAAAAGAAGCACAGTCTGTTCACTGGTTTATATGAAAATCTACTCACACCCAAATATTTTGTGAGTTTTGAATTTTAGGATGATTCAAGGTTGGTTACAAGGGGAAGGATCACCCTTCCCTTCATTTGGCCTTCTTTTCTCTACCTCTTCCCTCCTTTTTGCAGAAATAATCTTCCCCTGTCCTACACAGAATAGTTCTGTCTGTCACCATGACTCCTGATTGGGAAAAAAACATGAATTTAACATTGAACCTTTTATATTAGAGATGACTATAGGACAATGAGGCATCCAGACTGGATGAAGACTCATGAACAACTTGCAATATACAGGTGATATATTGCTGAAAGCCAAGACAACCTAAAGTGCTTACTGATGAAGATCAAAGACTACAGTCTTTGTTATGGATTGCATCTCAATGTAAATAAAGCAAGAATCCTTTTCACTGGACCAATAAACAACATCCATATAAATGGAGAAAAGATTGAAGTTGTCAAAGACTTCATTTTGCTTAGATCAACCATCAACACTCATGGAAGCGGTAGTCAAGAAATCAAACATTGTATTGCATTAGGAAAATCTGCTGCACAAGATCTCTTTAAAGTGTTGAAGAGCAAAGATATTAGTTTGTGCCTTTCCTAAGCCATGATATTTCCAATAACCTCATTTGCATGTGAAAGTTGGGCAGTGAATAAGGAAGACCGTAGGAGAAATTGATGCATTTGAGTTATGCTGTTGGACTGCCAAAGAACAAACCAATCTGTGCTGGAAGAAGTACAGCCAGAATGCTCCCTGGATGCCAGGTTGGCCAAATTTCATCTCTCATATTTCTGACATATTTTCAGAAGAGATCAGACCCTGGAAAAGGATATGATGTTTGGTAAATTGGAGAATGGAGAAAAAGAGGAAGACCCCCAATGAGATGGGTTGGCACAGTAGCAGCAGCAATGGGCTCAAGTGTAGCAACAATTGTGAGGTTGGTGTAGAATTGGGCAGTGTTTCCTTCTCTTGTACATAAGGTCACTATGAGTCAGCACTGACTCAAAGGCACCTAACAACAACAACAGTAGGATGCTGAAGAATAGTCTTGTTTGTACAACAGTTAAGTATTGGGGTTTGCCATTTAAACCCACTCAGATACTCAGTGGAAGAAAGAATACCCACATAGTGACCCTACATGCCTTATAGACTAGAAAATCCTGTGGGACACATAGGGTCACCATGAGTCAAAAACTGACTCGACAGTACCTAGTAATGTGATGCTGAATAGGTTTCATTACAGCTTTCAAACTAAAATGGAATAGGGAGAAAGGCCTGATGATCGATTTCTGAAAATCAACTAGTGAAAATTCTATGGATAACAGCCATCCAATTCTCAGCAGATCATGGAGACAGCACAGGACCAAAGAGAATTTTATTCCTTTGTACATGGAGTCACAATGAGTAAGGGGCCAACTCAATGGCAACGAATAATTATAATATGGGACAGCCATATTGGGATGTCCAGCTATCAGGTGAATATTGTACAAAATGGGAATCTTTTCCTGGAAAGTTTCTGTGGTCACTTATATCTTCTTCATTGTACCAAGTAACATCTTGCTCCCCTAATTCTTATGTACTCTGCTTGTCTTTTGTTTTTGTTTTTGTTTTTGTTTTAAGTACTGTCTTATTGCTATTCTTCAGTTAATTCCGTAAGTGTAGTTCTGTTACACAATATGTTGCATTCAGTCAATAAACGATTTTAACTGGTGACCAATTAAAAAGCAAAAAATCCTGAAATCTGCTATTAATGTGTTGAACAAAAAATTGTGAATTGCGAATTGAGGTAATATTTAGAAGGGAGAGAGAGGTGTACAGAGAAGATCTGGGTTCAGAGACGGTGGATAAGAGAGAAAATATCAGAGAAGGGAATAGAAGATAGAGGAAATGGATTATAGAAAATATGGAAAGAAAATAGGTACCTAGAAGAGAAAACAAAAGCATGTGGTAATTTAATAGAGGAAACCTGAGCCCTTTCAGTAAAAGTGCATAGGGGGAAATTTCCTGATTCAAATACTTTCAGTGGGAACCAGTAAAAGGAAGCATGTCTGGTGATTGAATTTGAATCTATTCAATTAAACCATACAACATTGCTGATATTCAACAGTTTTTCACCTATGAAAATAATAGCGCAATATGATAGCACTATATACCTAAATAACCAGCAATTTAATGGATGCTCACAAAATTTGAGGAGGATATTGGAAAGTAATTGTTCAATAAAAGATTTATTTATTTACTTTTTTTCCATTCATTTCAATCTAATGAAAATACAAGCAGTTTAAATTTAACACTAAAACATGAAGAATCATCAGTTTGTATTTCTTTCTTTACATCATTAGTAGATGCATATATAAAATATGTTGGTGTTGTTGTTGTTAAGTGCCATCGAGTCAATTCTGACCCATAGCAAACCTGAATAGGGTTTCCAAGGAGAAGCTGGTGAGCTTGAACCACTGACCTTGCAGTTCAAACAACTTTGCAGTCTGACGCATTAGCCCACACTGTCATACCAGGACATCATTAGTATCTCTATGCATATATTAAAATGTGTACTTTGTATTAAATATATGCATGCTTTAATTATGAACATAAACATACTATGTAACAGTCTCATTAGTCATGAAGCAAGTGGCTACTAGGAGGGAAAGAAAGCTTTTGTTTTCACTTGAGTATATATATCCTACAACCTGTCCAAGGTCTATGCAGTGTAGCATAGAAAAGATGCCATAATTGTCATCCAGCTTAAGCCAGGAATAAAATGAGTCCTGTGTCAAATCCCTTTTTTTGTTCTAAATATAAAATAGGAGGCACGGGGAGCTGGCAGGATTAGGTGTGGGAAACTAATAGTGATATCTATAATCAAATGGAAAAACAATGCTTATCAGAGGAAAATATTGCCCATGGAAGCACAGGCATTGTTATTCTTCAACACAGTTCATTAATGGAAGAGGATTCTGTGCCAACTAGTATAAACTAAACTATATATATGACTGGCTTGAGAATTTCTGTCTTGCAATTTTACTTACTCCAAGAAATGACAAATTGAATTTTAACAATAACAATAATTTTTGGTCTTTGTTTATTTCTTCTTGAAAGAGAAAAAGAAAGACCAGAAACTTCACAGTTGGGAATAGAAAATACCATACGGATATGGATTTTACTGCAAGCTATGCATCTGAGTTAAAGATGTTAATGCTAAATTCACCCACCAAGATCAAAACTCCTACAAAATACTTCCAGCTGCAGCATTTATGGCTCCAGGTTTTGTTTCAGCAAGTGATGAATATGTTCCAGCATTATGATCTTATTTCTTTTTCTTGACTGTTGTAAGCATAGCCATAGTCTGCTCTTTTAATACTATGGAAATATTCAGTTGGCATTGTCTTTCCCACAACCATGGAAACACCTGCTTCTAAATTAATTTATAATCTATTTTACACCTATGGCTGCAAGCCACATTCTAGTTTATTTTTTGAAGAATTCTGGTAAAGCACATAAGAAAGTTTACAACGTCTGCTTCTTCTCTTTTCTGTTCCTCATGACACAATGTTGGCTTTTACATGCTTCATTTTATGTCCAGCCTTTTTAAGATGTTAATAATATGTAAAGATATGTGATATGTCAGATTATATGTAAGTTGGGTTTTTTTCTGAGTCTTTCATAGCATATCCCAACACCGATATTGTATACCACACGTACTTTCCTAGAATCTTTGTCCTGATTTCTCTTTTTATTTGTCCAGACTAAAACATGCAGTAAAGTGTCTTTGTAGTTGCTTTAACTAAGAATGAAGTCTGTGTGTGCCCTCAATTTCACTAACTTTAAATATGAATCATTAACTTCTATAAAACATATTTATTTCCCCTTAGATTTTACGGTAAGGTAAAGGGAAGAAGTATTTAATACAACCCAGATGATCCTGTGGAAGAAAAATACTGAAAATCAATTTACCTACTGTTTCTTTCATGTTGCTTTCTTCCTAGGGCACAGAACTTCAAGACTGAAGCAATATTCAAACTACACTAACTATTATACTATGAGTGATATTAGATTGATGTATGTTAATTTCTGGATATTAATAAGCACGATTATTTTTACCTCACAACAAAGAACCACAAAACTCTCATTTTAATAAATCAATTTTAATAACAGAAAAATCCATATTGTATTACCTTTCACAAAACAGTCAAATCGAATAGATGGTCCTCAAATGTCCATCTTTATTAGTTGAGGAATGGTAATATTTACCATATATTTAAAAAGCAAAATTTTTAAATGTCCATGTTAAAAAACATTTACTCCCTTTTAATCCTAACATTAATCCCTGGAAGGTATGAAAAATTAGCGTGTTCAACTGATAATTACAAGTTTGGAGGCCACCTACATGAACCTCAGAAAAAAAAAGTCTGGTGATTGACTTCAGAAAAACTGGCCACTGAAAACCCTATGCAGTACAGTTCTACTCTAATATACACAGAGAAATCATAAATCTAAATCAACTTGACAGCAACTGGTAAAAGGTAAATCCAAATTTCAGAGGTAAAATAGAAAATGAAAGGGTAGGACTGGAAGCATTTTCTTCAAATAGCAAAATCTGAGTTTAAAAGTCTAGTTTAATTCTGTTCAACCATTCTGGGTTTGAAAGCTGGGAATGAGTCATAATGCATGTGTACTGAAATAAAAGATGATTATATACTTTTTTCAACTATTGGAAGATTGTTCCTGAAATGAAAGGTGAGAGAGCAATCTTTGCAGCCTCTAACAATTGCATGTGGCATGTGGCACTGTTATAAGTTAAGGAACTTTCTTTGTAGTCACTGCCACCATTTGCGATTTTAATTACCTACCAGTGTTTATGAGTAGGGCTGCTATTCTCAAGTCAGCAGATTGAAACTACCAGTGGTAGTGGTTCTAGGAGAGAATGACAAGGCTTTCAGCTCTGGTAAAGATTTACAGCCTCAGAAATCCTATATAGAGTTGCTATGAGTCGCAACCGATTCCACGGCACATAACTACCACCACCGCCATGAGTTGCATGGAGGATCTTTGCTTTTAAGTCGATTCTGACTCACAGTGAGCCTATAGTACAGAGTAGAACTTCCCCCCATAGACTTTTCTTTATGGAGCATTCATCAACAAAAGAACATTTCAAGATCTATCTTAAAGTACAATGTGGTCTTTGATAAGATAAAATCCATACGCCCATGAGGAAGCCCAGTTAGCACCACTACCATTCAAAATTATACACCAACCACTAAAAAAACAATGATGATGAAATTAAAGAATTCTACCAACTTCTTCAGTCTGAAAATGATCAAACATGAAGCCAAGATGTATTGATAATTACTGGAGATTGGAACTCAAAGGCTGGAAACAAAAAAGAAAGATCAGTAGTTGGAAAATATGGCCTTGGTAAAAGAAATGATAAGGAGCTCTGGTAGTGTAGTGGTTACAAATCAGGCTGCGAACTGTAAGGTAAGCAGTTAGAAACTACCAGCTGTTCCACAGGAGAAAGATGAGGCTTTCTGCTCCCGTAAAGATTTACAGCCTCAGAAACCCTGTACAGGGTCGCTATGAGTCAGAACTGACTCCACGGCACATAACAACCACAACAATCAAAATGATGCTGGAGATTCTATAATAGAATTTTGAAAGACCATGACTTTTCCATTGCAAATACCTTTTTTAAACAAATAAAGACAACTATACACATGACTTCACCACATGGAATACACAGAAATCTATTTGACCACATTGGTGGGAAAAGACAGTGGAAATGCTCCATGTCATCAGTCAAAACAAGGCCAAGGACAGACTGTGGAACACACATCAATTGCTCATATGCAAGTTCAGGCTGAAGTTAATCAAAAATTTAAAAAGTCAACAAGAGCCAAAATATGATCTTAAGCATATCCCACCTGAATTTAGAGATAATCTCAAGAACAGATTTGATGCATTAGACACTAATGACCAAAAGCCAGAAGAGTTGTGGGCTGACATCAAGAGCATCATACAGGAAGAAAGCAAAAGGTCTTAAGAAGAAAAGAAAGAAGGAAAAGAACAAAATGGATGTCAGAAGAGACTCTGAAATTTGCTCTCCAACACAGAGATGATAAAGTAAATTGAATAAATGAGGAAGTAAAGAATTGAGTAGAAAATGTCAAAGGGCAGCTTGAGAATATAAAGTCAAGTATTATAATGAAATATACAAAGACCTGGAGTTAGAAAACCAAATGGGAAGAATACTCTCAGCATTTCTCAAGCTAAACACTTGAAGGGAAAAAAAAATGAAGTCTCAATTTGCATTATATATGGAATGACGCAGAAAGCATCAAAAGAAGATATAAGCAAAGCACATAGTCACTGTATCAAAAAGAAATGATTGGGTGATAAAGGCATGAGGTGATCGGCTTACAAGATTTCAAGGAGGAATCAAGTTTAATTGTGGGGGATGGGGGAAGAGTCCCCACTGAATAGTTTTCATTTTGACTAGAGGGGTCTGATTAAAAGAGATGGGGATAAGATTCTTATGATTCAATAGTGAGTAATTGTTTCATGACAAATTGCAATTGTCAGAGTTGTAAAAGTAGAATTTTTTTAACAAAAATGGGGAGTAGTTAATCTTACAGCTCAGAGACAAAGGACCCTATGACCATCAAGGGAGAGCGCAAGCAGAATGCCAGACCTTATCCAGAGAAACAGTGACACCAGAGATGGAGGCAGAGATGGGGACAAGAAGAGAGGGAGCAACGGAGGACTCTAGATTCACGGGAAGAGAGGGCCTAAGAGATGGTGGTCAGGAGGCAAACTTGCAAAATGTGCCCTTTGGTGGTTTAAATTTTTGTATATTCCTGAGTGTTAAAAAAAAAAAAAAAAAAGGAGCTAAAGTGAATAGAGAGAAACACTGTTAACTGATGGTACATGGAGGGAATTATAACCATTGTAATGAAACTAGGTGTATGATTTATTGAATGTAAAACTGGTGATCTGCACTGTAAACTTTCACTCAATCCACAAGAAAAACCTTTAAAAAGAGAAAGAAAGAAAGAAAGAAATGGTTGATGTTCAGTCATTTCAAGAGGTAACATATGATCAATTACCTTAATGGTAACTAAGGAAGAAGTCCCAGGTACACTGAAGGCATTGACAAAGAATAAGGCATAAGGAATTGATGGACTACAAATTGAAATTGTTCAACAAACTGATGCAGCACTGGAGGCACTCACTCATCTATGCCAAGAAAATTGGAAGACAGCTACCTAGCTAACTGATTGGATATGATCCATATTTGTGTCCATTCCAAACAGAAGTGATACAGTGGATGGTGTAAAACAGACAATATTATTGATATCACATACAAGCAAAATTTTGCTAATGATAATTCAAAATTAGCTACAAAAGTACATTGATAGGGGAGGACTTCCAGCACTTCCCTAACTAGGCAGCTCAGGTAGGGAAGTCTCGGGGGAAAAGGGGTAGAATCGCATATACGAAACCTTTGTCTAGCAGACAGACAGCCTTTGAGCAAACATAAGATCTTATATTCCAACATTTTGAACTCGTCTTTTTAAAAGATCAAATTGCTAAGGAATTACAGGCATTTTTAGCTTTTGCCTGCCTGCACGCGGCTCCCGCTTCCATGCCCGTGCCAGCAAGTGCCTCTGCCCCTGCAGACCTTGGAATGCAGGGCTAGAGCAACCCCACTTAGAAGGCTGCATTTCCAGAGAAAAGGAAGCATAAACTAACAAAGCCGAACGAATAGAGAGGGATATCAGCGAGGATATCAGGAAATTTTGGGTACCCACGGAACAAAGAAACTGAGAGAGGCATTTGTTACATCATCAAATATGGACACTACCTCCCTGCAGCCATTACCCCCAGCCCTCTGCTGCCCCGGCCCACACCAGCCCTCTGCCAAGCTGCCGAGGCTCAGGAACGCCCAAGGAACAGGCCCACCCACTGAGGCCAAGGCCTGCCCTGATGCCCAACCCGCCCACAGACTGGTCACAAGGCCCAGACTCAACCAAGGCCCAAATCGCTTAGCCGCCTCACGGCCCAGGCGATCCACAGCCTGGTCACCGCAGAGGTCCAGGACCCCCAAGGCCCAACCCGCCACATAGCCCGGTTGCCAAGGCCCAGTGCCCCTGACACCCAACCCGCCCTCAGCCTGGTCCCCGAGGCACAGGCCCCCCGAGGCCCAATATGCCCAAAACGACAGCTAAGGCCCAAGCCACCCAATACCCAGCTGCTGATACCCAGGTCCCCTGAGGCCCAAACCATCCACCCGAGGTCCAAAGCACCCGCCCGAGGCACAACCCTCCTGAAGCCCAGTCGCTGACACCCAGGCCCCCAGAGGCCCAAACCACCCATCCTAGGCTCAACCCACCAACTAGAGGCCCAAATGGCCCGCTGCCGAGGCCCAGGCCCAACTGAAGCCCAAAAAAGTTACTCTGAGTTAAGCAATAAGGAGAGTAAAAAGGGAAGACCACATCTTGATCACATCTTCCTGGAGGTAATCAGAAAACATAAAAAATTACCAAAACACATACTTAATTAATTATTAGGGCCACAGATAAACATTAAACATGTCCAAGAAGCAAAAGCAGATGACCATATTGGCACATATCCAGAAAAAAGATAAAATATCTGAGACA
>NW_006408600.1:2609620-2611350 GCF_000296735.1 Chrysochloris asiatica | reverse complement strand
CAGGAAATTTTTAATTAAAAAGAAGAAGATTTCACTGCAGAGGATACAAACAACATGGACGTTAGCAATCTTGACTTGATTGGAAGAGATTATTAACATGACCTAATCACTATGATGAGAAGACACTGTCTAACTGGTAAACCATTCCCTTCAGACAACAATCTTAGTCCTCTAATTACTTACTTTTAGCCTCATGTGTTATATTTGCCTACTAGTTTTCCCCTGCCTAAAGAATCTTGGTGTCTTGCCACAGTTACATGCTAGCCTATAAAACCTCAAGACTCGAGGCTATGGCGTGAAGATATATATATATATATATAAAACTGCTTTACATAAAGTACATGAATGGGTTAGTTATGAAATAAACACCTCTACAAAGTCTTTGGTATGGTGCTGTAGGATCAACACTGGACTGCGAACCACAAGGTCAGCAGTTCAAAACCCATCAGTTGCTTCTCAGAAACCCTATCCAAGCTCACTGTGAGTCAGAACCTACTTGACAGCACTTAACAACAACAACAGATTCTTTGGTATTCAGTACAGGAAGGTACTTGTTATTTGTTGTTGTTATTGTTAAGTGCCGTCGAGTCTGTGCCAACCCATAGTGACCCTGTATAAGGTTTCCAAGGAGCAGCTGGTGAGCTTGAACCACCGACCTTGCAGTTCAAATGGTTTCGCAGTCTGGTGTACTTGGCATTTAGAGTACTGTTATTTTAACAGATGCTTTGGTGCTAAGAGAAAAATATATTTTTACATTGATTATAACTAAGTGGATCATTACCCACTCAATCAGTAATCTTTTGGATATAGGTTTGAGGAAACTACCTTAAGACATTACCAGAGAAAGATTAAGATTATGGTTACAGGAACTATTGATAAACTATACCTTTCAGTTGTCACCTACACAAGCACAGTAAAAACATCCTTAAGGACCAAGTTCCTTTCATACCCCGCTTTCCTCTTATCCAAGCTAGCCTTGTGGGCATTGTGAAACATGCCCCTTCCTCTATTGGTCTTTGTTTTACATATATATGATTTATTTTTGTAGTAGTTGCTATAGTTGTTGAAAATACACATAGTAAAACATACACCAATTCAAAAATGTCTACAGGTATAATTCAGTGACATTTAAGACATTCTTTGAGTTGTGCAATCATTCTCAGCCTCCTTTTCTAAGTTGTTCCTTCCCCATAAACAAACTCACTGTCCCTATGTGTCCTATCTAGTCTTTTGACTTACTGTGTCAATTTGATCCCATATGTTGTTGTCATATCTGCTGCCAAAGACTTCTCTAAAGAGTTAAATAGCAAAGTTATCAGTTTGAGTACTAATGTGTGCCTGATCAAAGCCATATATATTTTTAAATCATCTCAATGGCATATGAAAGTTGACAATATTAAAAGTACCATGGTCTGCCAGAAGCATAAACGAATCTCTGTTGGAAGAAGTACAGCCAGAGTGTTTCTTTCATCTGTCATATTTGGATATGTTATCAGGAGTGACCAGTCCTTGGAAAAGGATACCATGCTTGGTAACATGGAGGGTTGGCAAAAAAAAAAGGGGGAATTGCCCTCCCCCCCACCCAATGAGATGGATTAACACAGTGGCCTCAAATGTAACAATTGTGAGGATAGCACAGGATCTGGCTGTTTTTCGTTCTATTGTTCATAGGGCACTAGGAGTCAGAACTGGTTTGAGAGGAGTCCTGGTCTGGCGCTATGGGTTAATGC
>NW_006408600.1:2590154-2608630 GCF_000296735.1 Chrysochloris asiatica | reverse complement strand
ACCGTCAAAAGCCTTTATATAGGCAATGAAGCACATGCAAACATCTCTCTGGTATTCTCCACTTTCAGCCAACATCCATCTGATATCAATAATGATATCCTACTTGTGCGTCTTTTTCTGAATCCAGCTTGAATTTCTGGCAATTCTCTATTTACCATTGCAACCATTTTTAATTATCTTCAGCAAAATTTTATTTGCAACTGATATTAATAATATTGTCCAATTATTTCCACATTCTATCAGATCACCTCTTTTTGGAATGGGCACAAATATGGGTGTCTCTCATTCCGTAGGTAAGGTAGCTGTCTTCCAAATTTCTTGTAACGAAATTTAACATGAATTGAAAGGTTTCAATTCAATTGAATAGGCTCCATCTATTCTTGGAGTCTTGTTTTTCACCAATGCCTTCAGTGCTGCTTGGACTTCTTATTTCAGTATCATTGGTTCTTGATCATATCCGACCTCTGAAATGGTTGAACATCAACCATTTCTTTCTGGTATAGTGACTCTATGAATTTCTTCTATCTATTTACTTTACTTTAGTCTTCTCAAGCTGTCCTTTGAACTTCTCTATTCAGCTCTTTCACTTCCTCGTTTCTTCCAGTTGCATAAGTTTCTCTATGCTCGAGAGCAAGTCTCAAAGTCTCTTCTGACATCCATGTTTGCCTTTTCTTTTGTTCCTGTCTTTTTCATGACATTTTGTTTTCTTCCTCATAATGTTCATGATGTCAGTCCACAACTCTTCTGGTGTTCAGTCATTAGTGTCTAATGCATCAAATCTGTTCTTGATATGATCTCTAAGTTTGGGTAGGTATACACTCAGGATTATATTTGACTCATGAATTTGTTTTTCTTCAGCTTCAGTCTGAACTTGCATATGATCAATTGACGGTCTGTTCCACAGTCTGCGCCTGGCCTTGTTTTGGCTGATGATATGGAGCTTTTCCAAAGTCTTTTCCCACAGATGTAATCAATTTGATTCCTAATCATTCCATCTGGTGAGGTCCATGTGTATAGCTGCCTTTGATGGTGTTTAAAAAAAATATTTGCAATGAAGAAGTCATTCATCTAAAAAATCCTCTTATGCAATCTCCAGCATCTTTCTATCACCAAGGCCATATGTTCCAACTACTGATTCCTTCCTCTTTATTTCCAACCTTCAAATTCCAATCACTAGTAATTATCTATACATCTTGATTGCATGCTTGATCAATTTCAGAATTCTTCAATTTCATCATCACTGGCATTAGTGATTGGTGTGGAAATTTGAATCATAGTAGTATTGGATGGTCTTTGGATATTATTATAGTGGTGTGCCATAGAGTCATAGCGACCCTGATAAGGTTTCTGAGAATGTAAATCTGTACGGGAGCAGAAAGACTTATCTTTCTATGGCAGAATGGCCAGTAGTTTCAAACTGCTGAGCTTCAGGTTAGCAGCCCAACTTTAACAACTACACAATCAGAGCACCTTATGGATATTATTATAGGTATATGGATATTATTATCCTATCACAGACAGCATTGTGCCTTAAGATAGATCTTGAAATGTTCTTTTTAATGATGAGTGTGATGCCATTCCTTTTCAATTTGTCATCCCTGGCATAGTAAACCATATGATTATCAGATCCAAAATGATCAATACCAGTCCATTTCATGTCACTAAGGCCTAGGATAATGATGTTTCATTTTTTACAACTTTCAATTTTCCTAGTTTCATACTTCATACATTACATATTCTAATCATTGATGGATGTTTAGAGCGGTTTCTCCTCATTTTGAGTTGTACCTCATCAGCAAGAGAAGGTGTCAAAACTTTACTTATTCATGTCATTATTGTCAGCTCTACTTTTAAGAGGCAACTCTTCCTCAGTCATATTTGAGTGCCTTCCAACCTGAGAGACTGATACTCTAGCACAACATCTGACAAGGTTTCAAAGCTATTCATAAGATTTTCAATGGCTAAGCATTCAGAAGTAGTCCACCTCTCCTTCTTTTTGGTCTGTCTTAGTCTGAAAGGTCCACTGCAATCTGCCTACCATGGATGACCTTGCTGGTATTTAAAATACCAGTAACAAAGCTTCCAGTATCACAGCAACACACAAGCCACCATGATACAACAAACTGACTGATCAGTGGTTGAACAAATATAGTATGTACCAAATAAACATTTCTTGAATAAGTTTTTTTTTTTTTAAATGAATTGGTAATTTTCTAAAACCTCTTAAACCAGAAAAATAAAAATTATATTTTAATGCAACCTTACATCTGGCCTGCACATCTAATCAGTTACAAAGTTCTGTGGCTTGTCCTTTCAACATTTTCTCACCACCAAATCCAAACCCAGAACAATACCTGAAACATGGACTTAAAAACAAAGGTTTCTAGGCTCATTGCACTTTGATCACTTCCTCCAAATAAGTCTTTCTAAAATCTTAGTTTGCATATTCTATAGAATATGTCTTTTATCCTTTGTAAATTACACACAAATTCCTTTGTCCGGCTTCTAAAATCTCCCATAGGTTGATCCCACTTTATTGATTCATTCTTATTCCCAATGAGTACTTATCACTCTTCTTTGTCTTCCACTTAGACTAAACTTCTGACTAGCTCTCTTAGATGCACTGTTTCTTCCTTCCTTGATGTTTTCACTTAGGGTATTTTCAATGGCTGAAATGTCATATCTTCTTCCTAATTCAAACCCTATGTATTTTTTTAAATAACTAATTCCCAAGTATTTTCCATTGAACTCCTTGAAACTGTCATCTGTATTGATTCTGGCTTTACCTTGTTCCTAGAAAGTCATATGGTATAAAATTCACAATCCATCACACTTGCCAATGGTATATATATATATATATATATATAGTAAAAAAAATTTTCTTTTTTAAAAAAAAAACAGCTTTTATTGTAATTTGAGTGAAAGAAAGTTTACAGAGAAAATTGACTTTCCATTCAGAAATAAGCACACTGAGTTGTGTCATTGATTACAGTTTCCACAATGTGACACATTCTTCCCACTTCCTCCGTGTTTCCTATTTCCATTCATCCTTCTCTCCTATCCCTTCTTGCCTTGTGAGCTTCATTTATTGATAAATGCTGCCTTTTGATCTCATGTTACTGCTTGTTCTAAGATACACACTCCCCAAGTATACATTGCACGCTGTATAGGTCTGTCTATTTGTTGAAAGCTGAGCCACAATTTGAGTTCAGTTCAGACTTGAAGCGTGACTAAGAACCATAATCTCTAGGGTTCTACCAGTCTTTATCAGATCAATAAGTCCAGTTTTATATTTTGTGTTTTGTTCTACATTTTTTCCCATTCTATCCAAGACCTTCTATTGTAAACCCTTTCAGAGCTAGACACTATCTAGTTCTTCTAGTCTTAGGATCCTGGTGGCTGAGGTTCACGTGGCTGAGGTTCATGCTTGGACTAATTGTTTCTTTCACTGTGATTTTCCTCACTCTCCTTTGCTTCAAATGTGGTAAGACCTATAGTTATACCTTAGATGAACTCTCTCAAGCATTTAAGACCCCAGTTTGTATTACCAGAATGTAGATCCTTGTCTCTGTGGACTATATTATGCCAATTGACCTTGATGTCCTAAAACTGTGGTCCTGAGCCTTCATTATCAATGGTTTCATGGCTTTTTCTTGGTTTTCCCATAAGATGGCAATGCAAAAAAGCTAAACTATCTTTATAAGTAGTTTTAGAGTAATGCTATAGACAACAAACATCCAAAAATAAAGAAAAGAACATTTAAATTTTAATGTGCTCTTTCAAAGAGACATAGGAAATATCCTATCAATCCTCCTTGTCCATTGCACCTCTGAGATCTTCGTACTACATGCTCAACAACTATCATTCTCTTCGTCTGTCATTGGACTTTCTACCTGTAAAACTCTAGTCCACACTTCTTTATTTATTTGTCTCATTATCCTTAAATTCTCAACCCTGAATATATTATTTTTCCAGAAATAAGTTCTGCCCCATCTTTTATAAGTTAATTTAGACTTGTGTGGGCTTCTCCTAGTAATATATCCCAGACACTACTCAGAACAAATTCTTAGGCCCTGAGGTTGCTCAAGCAAAGAGAACTCTTCCTTGTTAAAGGGTAGAAAAAGAAGAAAAGGCAATTGGCATTTTTGCGTTTACTTTTTTTTTCTTCTGTCATATTTTCACACTAAGCTGAAGTTTAGTGGACCTTTGCAAAGAATGATATGAGTCTAGGAGCATTTATTTTCATATCTCAAACCTCCCCTTCCTTTCTCTGTCTTCTGTAAAATTAGAATACTTTTCTTGAGAGGAAATATCATTATCAAGTACACTGAGAAGGAAAGTAGATTCTGTAGCCTGAAGATCTAACTACACTCACTCCATCATTAGCAAAGCAGCAATTCCCATGCCTCTAATTTCTACACCATTAAAAGGGGAACATCAGATGAGTACCCTCCCCACATCATTCCTTCCTTCCATATGCTTTGTCCAGAAAAAGAAAATCTAAAACACCAAGTTGTTTTTGTCACAGTTCTGTGGAGCTGCTACATCTGTAGACAAAGCAGGTTATAATATAGCAGTGGAACAGTATAGTACAGTGTTTGTTACACAGTCCAAATCTGAAGACATTTAATGAAAGAATATCCACAGAAGCAGGCCAAGAGAGAAAGAAAATGGAGACACATTGTTGTTAAATAGAAGACCGGGGGTAAATGCTACTTTCTTAAGTTTGTAGGAGACACCCCCAGACATTTTTTCATAATAACCGAGAAGATTGTTGGACGAGCTGAGGTTCAGATAATAGAAACAGTGTGAGTAAAGAACCAGAAACACAATAATACTATTTATGTGTTATGAATTGAATTATGTCTCAGAAACTCTGTGTCTGTAGTTGCCACCACTCATCTGTCAGTTTGCTGTACTGTAGTGGCTAGTATGTTGTTGTGATTCTGGAAACTATGCCCTTGTTATTTTAAATATCACTAAGGTCACCCATGGAGGACAGGTTTATGATGAGATCCAGACTTAAACAGACTAGGAAAAAAGACTATTTCTGAAAATTTCATCAGTGAAAACCTTATAAATAGCAATGCAACACTGTCATATAGAATCAGAATGTTAAATATTGAAACATGACGAAGAGCACAAGAATATTGCCAGATATAGTGCAGAAAAATGAGCCCCTCAGGTTGGAATGTACTCACAATATGACTGAGGAAGTGATGTCTCTGCAAAGTAGAGTTGACCTTGATGACGCAAATGGAGAAAAGCTTTCAGGACCTTCATTTGCTGATGGGGCACAATTCAAAAGGGAAATAAACAATTGTAATCCTCCATTAATAATTGGAAAAAGGAATGTAAAAAATATGAATCTAGGAAAATTGGAAATTGTCAAAAATGAAATAGAATGCATGAACATTAATATCCTAGGTATAAGTGAACTGAAACAGACTATATTGGTCATTTTGAATCTGACAAACGTTGTTTACTAGGCCAGAAAAGAAACTGAAGAGGAATGGTGTTGCATTCATCATCAAAGAGCACATATCAAGATCTGTCTTAAAGTATAATGCTGTCTGCGATAGGACAGTATCTATATGCCTACAAGAAAGACCAGTTAATACAATTATCATTCAAATTTACACATCAACCAATAAAGCCAGTTTTGATGAAATTGAAGACTTCTAACAACTAATTCAGTCTGAAATTGATCAAGCATTCAATTAAGATGTATTGATAATTACTGGTGATTGGAATGTAAAGATTGGAAACAAAGAGGAAGGATAAATAGTTAGAAGAGATGGCATTGGTGACAGAAACAATGCTTGAGATCACATGATAGAATTTTGCAACACCAATGACTTCTGCATTGCAAATACCCTTTAAGCAATATAAAAGACAACTATTCACATGGACCTTACCAGATGGAATACAAAGAAATCAAACTGCCTATATTTGTGGGAAAAGATAGTAGAAAAGCTCCTTATTATCAGTCAAAACTAGGCCAGGGGCAAGCTTTGGAACAGACCATCAATTTGCTCATATGCAAATTCAGCTGAAGGTAAAGAAAATTAAAACATGTCCATGAGAGCCAAAATATGACCTGGAACATATTCCACCTGAATTTAGAGATCACCTCAGGAATACATTTGATGATTAGGCACTAATGACCAAAGAGTTGTGGGATGACACATTAAGAAGACAATAAATAATAAAAAGACCAAAATTGAAGTCAGAAGAGACTCTGAAACTTGCTCTCCAGCACAGAGATGCAAAAGCAAATGAAGAAATGAGCTGGTAAAAGAGCTGAACAGAAAATTTCAAAAGTCAGCTCAAGAAGACAGTCAAATATTATAATGAAATGTACAAAGATCTGAAGTAAGAATACCAAAAGCTAAGAATATGTTCAGCATTTCTCAAGCTGAGGTAACTGAAGAAAAAAATCAAGTCTCAGCTTGAAATATTGAAGGATTCTACAGGCAAAATATTGATTAATGCAGACAGCATCCAAAGAAGATAAGAGGAATACACAGAGTCACTGTACCAAAAAGAGATGGTCAACCATTTCAAGAGGCAGCATATGATAAAGAACCAATGATATTGAAGGAAGAAGTCCAAAGTGCACTGAAGGCATTGGCAAAGAAAAACGCTCTGGGAATTGATGGAATACAAATGGAAATCTTTCAACAAACTAATGTGGCACTGGAAGCATTCATTATGAAATCTGGAAAACAGCTACCTGGACAATGAATTGGAAGAGATCCATATTTATGCCCATTCCAAAGATAGATGACCCAATGGAATGGGGAAATCATCTGACAATATCATTTACGTTGCATGCAAGTAAAATTTTGCTAAAGATAATTCAAAAACAACTGCAACAGTACATTGACAGTAAACGTCCAGAGATTCAAGCCGGTTTCAGATGAGTACGTGCAACTAGTGATACAATTGCTGGCATCAGATGGATCTTGGTTGAAAGCAAAGAATAGCAGAAAGATATTTACCTATGCTTTATTGACTATGCAAAGGGTTTCAATTGTGTAGATCATGACAAGCTAAGGAGAACATTGCAGAAAGTGCTTATTCTGGAAAACTTCATTGTGCTCATGAAGAACCTGTACATGGACCAAGAGGCAGTTGTTTGAACAGAACTGGGAACACTGAATGGTTTAAAATTAAGAAACGTGTGCACCAGGGTTGTATTCTTTCACCATACTTATTCCATATGCTGAACAAATAATCTGAGAAGCTGGATTATATGAAGAAAGACATGGCATCAGGGTTGGAGAAAGATTCATTAGCAACCTGTGATATGCAGGTGATACAACCTTGCTTGCTGAAACTGAAAAGGGCTTTGATGAAGATCAAAGACCACAGCCTTCAGTATGAGTGGCATCTCAAAGTAAAAAATAAATAAATAAATAAATAAATCCTCACCACGGGAGCAATAAGTAATATCAAGATAAATGGGGAGAAGATTGAAGCTGTTAAATACTTCATTTTGCTTGGATCAGTCATCAATACCCATGGAAGTGGTAGTCAAGAAACCAAACAACATATTGCATTAAGCAAATCTGCATAAAAACTCTTTAAAGCATTCAAGAGCAAAGGTGTCAGTTTGAGACCTAAGGTGCACCTGACCCAAGCCATGGTATTTTCAATAACCTCATATTCATGAGAAAGTTGGAAAACTGTAGAATTGATGCATTTGAGTTATGATGTTGGAGGTGAGTATTAAAAATACCATGGACCACCATGAGAACAAACAAATCCATGTTGGAAGAAGTATAACCAGAATGCCCCTAGAAGCCAGGGTGGCCAGAATTTATCTCTCATATTTCTGACATATTATCTGGAGGGATCAATTCCTGAAAAAGGACATCATGCTTAGTAAAGTGGAGGGTCAGTGAAAAAAAGGAAGACCCCAAACAACATGGATTGGTTCAGTAGTAGCAGCAATGACCTAGAGCATGGCAACAATTGTGAGGTTGGCACAGGACTGGGGCAGTGTTTCATTCTATTGTGCATAGGGTCACTATGAATGGATACCCAACAACAGCAACAACAATGCCTGTGGTTATAATCCCATTTGGATTCCCCTTTGGTTTATCTTTGTTCTGTTAGTGAAGCAGAATTAGTATATATTGAGTCAATTGATTTTGAATTATAAAAGAGATTAAACACAAACTAGCAAACAGAGATGGGTAAAGAGAGAGGCGAGGCCACATGAAGTTTACCCAGAAACAGAAATTCTAAGGGCCATTTTCCAAAGCTGACAGAGACAGAAGGTGTGCTCCTAGAGGCAGCATGCAAAATTCAGACTTCTAGCCACATGTTGTTGTTAAGTGCCATAGAGTTGGTTCTGACTCATAGCAACATTCTGAGGAGTGGCTGGTGGGTTTGAACCACCAACCTTGCAATTCAAACTGATCTTGCTATGTAGTGCATTATCGAGCAGTGCCACAGTGATGAAGAGGTTGGAAATAATTACATCTCTTACCAGGGAGTTGGGCACAGCGCAGATGCTTAATAAATATCCATTCATTAACAAGGCCAATCCCTAATAGTTCCATCTGGAAACAGCCCTTTACTGGAATTCTTATACCCCAGAGAGCAGTAACCAGGATTTTCTGTCATAGAAGGTAGTTAATGTTGACTTAATGCTTAAGAATAACCAAGACAAGGAATTAAAAATAGGTGTCCTGAATCAAAAGAGATGTCTGAGAGACCTAGCTTGAAAATAAATTGCTAAAATGTCTACTCCCTTCAAAGGGAAGAAAATTTGGAAGATTCTAGGAGAAATAATATCAACATTTTATGACACTTGTTGATACGTGCCATTGAGTCAGTACCAACTCACAGCGACTTTATGCACAGCAGAACGAAACATTGCCTGGTCCTGGGCCAACCTCACAATTGTTGCCACGCTTGAGCCCACTGATGCTACCACTTTGCCAGTCTATCTCAATGGGGTTCTTCCTCTTTTTCTCTGACCTTCCACCTTACCAAACATGATTTGCTTCTCCAGCAAATGGTCCCTCCTAACAATATGTCCAAAATATGAGAGATGAAGTTTGGCCATCCAGACCTCCAAGGACCACTCTGGCTGCACTTCTTCCAACACAGATCTGTTGGTTCTTTGGGCAGCCCATGGTACTTTCAATATTCTCCTTCAGCACCATAACTCAGATGCATCAATTCTTCTATAGTCTTTCTTATTCACTGTCCAGCTTTCGCATGCATGAGATGATTGAAAATACCATGGCTTGGGTCAGGCACACCTTAAGTCCTCAAACTGACATCTTTACTCTTCAACACTTTGAAAAGGTCTTGAGCAGCAGATTTGCATAATGCAATAAGTAATTTGATTTCTTGACTTCTGTTTCCATGCATGTTGATAGTTGATCCAAGAAGAATTCAATGTTCCCATGTTCTGTTCGAACAACTGCCTCTTGGTCCATGTACAGATTCCTCATGACCACAATTAAGTGTTCCAGAATAATCATACTTCATAGTGTTGTCCAAAGCTTGTCATGATCCACACAATTGAAAGCCTTTGCATAGTCAATAAAGCATAGGTAAACATCTTTCTGATATTCTCTGCTTTCAGCCAAGATCCATCGGACATCAGCAATTATATACCTCATTCCATGACCTCTTCTGAATCCGGCTTGAACCTCTGGAAGTTCTCTGTCAATGTATGTTTGCAGCCATTTCTGTATTATCTTTAGTAAAACTTTACTCGCATGGGATATCAAAGATATTGTCCTGTGATTTCCACATTCCATTGGGTCACCTCTTTGGAATGAACACAAATATGGATCTCTTCCAATCAGTCAGCCAGATAGTTGTCTTCCAAATTTCTTGACATAGATGAGTGAGTGCCTCCTGTGCCACCTCACTTTCGGAAGGCTTTTTCCTTCTGACCCTAAACCCCAACAGAATGGAAGCCCTATAATCATATTTTCTACTATGGTTGATATTTTAGAGCTTTCAGAATTTTTGCTTTTTATTCCTGCTAAGAATTGTAATCGATGTTTAATTCTTCCCTTCATTCCTAAAGGGTACTAGAGATTCTCATTCTTTTATAGAAAGTCAAGATAAAGTAAAACTGCAGAATTTCATTTTATAAAGGTCCTTCTGTGGAACCACTTGGAGAATCCCTGGATTAGAACATTGGTGAGAGGCTTGTAGATTAAAACAATCAGAGATTCCTCAGGTCCAAGATATTCATCTATATGCTGTAGTTTGGAAGTTCAAAAGGGACGGAAATACCTTCAAATCCAGGATGATCTGAATCAATAGCTGCTTACTCTTCTCACTTAACCACAATACCTCTAGTGCCTTTTATTTTACATTTTAGATTCATACTGCAAAAATGTGTGGCATCAACCATTCCACCACCCTACTCAGCTAGGTTCAATAATTCATTGCAATCACCACACAGAACTCAGAAACAATATCACAGTTATGGGGTGTATTAGGGAAGTTGTTATTGTTATGTGTAATCAGTCAGTTCTGACTCTAGTGACCCTGGAAAGGGTTTCCAAGAAGCAGCTGGTGGGTTTGAACCACCAACTTTGTGGTTAGGAGTCCTGTTAACAGGTTATAATCCAGGATTAGAAAATGCTCAGGGCACAGTTGATCCAGTCTGATAAATGCCCACAGGACATACCACTTTATCATAAGCCTCAATCCGAGGGCTCTTGACTCTAGCTTCATTTGTCAGCAAATCTAGCTCCCCTACTTAAGTGCCTGAAGGCACCCTACTCTACAAGTAAGCTTCCTGTCCAAGTCACTCAGCTTTACTTGCTACACAGGCTGGGAAAACCACTGCTTTGTTTCATGCTCTGTTCTAGGTTCTGTTACTGCTATTCCTCTGCCACTTTCTACTATCATAGCTTTGTGTCCCTGGTTGTGAGGAGCTTCATTGTACAGGGATCTTGAAGTTCAAAGGATTTGCTTCACTCCTAGTTCTTTCTTCTTGATGGTAGTGAGATTTTCCCATCCTGCTCTCAAGATGGCTCATCTTATACCCATGCTAGAGTGTCTAGTTTTTATAATTACAGTTAAATTGTTTAACATCACAGCTGAATCATGTTACCCTATAAGTATCTTCTTCCACCTTTTCCTACCCAGACCCATCAGGAAGAATCATTTGGTGGGCAGCTCTGGTAGCTTAGTGGTTATGAATCAGGCTGCGAACCTCAGGGTCAGCAGTTCGAAACTACCAGCTGTTCCATGGAAGAAAGATGAGGCTTACTGCTCCTGTAAAAATTTACAGCCTCAGAAACCCTGTATAGGGTCGCTATGAGTCGGAACCGACTCCAAGGCACATAACAACAACAACAACAAAGACTAAGGCTAGTCATTACACCACACATACTTGCATGTAAAAGCTATGCAAAGTTTTCAGAAAGGCAAAAAATACATGGTAGGCTGGGAAAAATAATAAAATATTGATAAATAAAATGTATTATAATGCCACAATGATGAGTTGTACTATACGGATAAAAATAGAAATATTTATTGAAAGTACCATGGGCTGCCAAAAGAACAAACAGATCTGTGTTGATAAAAGTATAGCCAGAGTGCTCCTTGGTGGCCAGAATGGCCAGACTTTGTCTCTCATACTTCAGACATATTGTCAGGAGGGACTAGTTACTGGAGAAGGATATCATGTTTGGTAAGGTGAAGGGTCAGAGAAAAAGAGGAAGACCCCCAGCGAGATGGATTGGCAAAGTGACAGCATCAATGGGCTCAAGCGTGGCAACAATTGTGAGGTCGGCCCAGGACTGAGCAGTGTTTAATTCTGTTTTGCATAATAGGGTCTCTATGAGTCAGTACCGACTCGACGGCACCTACCAGCAACAACACATATAATTCTTGACCAGATGCAATAAATCACTGCTTACACTAGTAGTAGCATTTTTTACATATTAATCAGTGTTGTTATGAAAATACTAACTGCAAGGTTGGTGGTTCAAACCCACCAGTTGCTCCTCAGAAACCCTAGAGAGGGTCTCTATAAGTCAGATACCACTCAATGGCACTTAACAACAACAACATATGTTAGTTTATAACAGGGCTTGGAGCCAGTTCATTTGAGCCAGATCCCATGTAAGAATTTGCCTTTCCTGATTCCTGATATAGAAATCAGGAATCTACATTTTTAACAAGATTCCCAAGTGATTCTTGTGTATATAAATCTATATGAATCACTTGGAGATCTTGTTAAAATGTAGATTCTGATTCAGTATATCTGGGGTGGAAATACAAATTCTCAGCAGGCAAGCAAACCAGAATGAACTGGTTCTAAGCTCTGGTTTAAAAGCTAACAAAGCTTGTTTGGGTTTTTTCAAACCAGATGTCCAGTATGTCCAGCACATGGGAGAAATTTTAAATTTCAAAGAAAATATCAATGCCAAAACAATACATGATTTTAAGTGTTCAGTACTACAGAATGCTGATTCTACATAACATGGCCAAGTGTGCATGTGTAATCATTAGTCGGTTCACTAGCACACAATGGACCGGAAGTGAACATGACTTTAAGTTGTTCATTTGACAGCCAAGCTCCCTAGACACTGTCAGTCCTGAAGGAACTTAATCAAAGCAACTGATCAGAGGATATAGGAATGAGAAAGGTTAGTCTTCTAGATCAACATCCTACTCAGTCCATGGATCTCTATATAGTAGTCCCACCATACGTCACCTAGCTGTATAAAACTTGACACCTTCATGGATGGTGACCTCATTACATGCCAGGGAAGATGCCCCTTCCATCTCTGCATAGCTCTCTTTCATTCTGAGTTGTATATATTGGAATAAACAAACTAGTTGCTGACCTAGGGCGGGGGAGGAAGTATAAACTATATCAGAATCTCATTGCTATGAGTCACAGAGATTAATGAGTCAAGGTTATCATTGCCTATAGCCTCTCCAATCAAGAGGATTATTGCGTGAAGTCAAGTAGAAGAGATTGCTCACAATGGGAAGCGTATCAGAAAGCTGGTGAATTCTGATGGCAAAGAACCAGGAAATAGCAAAAGTCCATGGTGGGGCCTCCGGGGTGTCACTAGGTCAGACTTAACTAGTATATTCTAACTCAATGAAGTGGTACTGAAGGAGACCTGTGTCTTCTATCAAGCAAATTGTCCTGGGGGTGACTCGTACCCATTGAGAGAACTGCTTTAGCATTCACGTGCAAAGCACCAGGGCTTGTCCTTTTGAGAAATCTCAACCTGTTAGTAGTTATGAATGGCATCTTACAGATCCCCTTTTCTTGAATAAAGATCTATAATTAAAAGTTGTGCACCCTGGTCTCTTACTTCTCTTAAAACCTCAAACCCAAGAAAATCTACACAAGTACAAAGGAAGGAAAAGAACATTGTGAGCAAGTCACTTGGAAAGATTTTATATAAAATAATATGAAAAATAATAGCTACTATGTATTGAGAGACCCTAGCAGTGCAGTAGTTAAACCCTTGGCTACTACCAAAAGGTAAGTAGTTCAAACCCACCAGCTACTCCATGGGAGAAAAATACACCAGTGTGCTTGTATAAGGATAAGAGCCTTGGAAACCATATAGCTGGTTCTACTTTCTCATAGGAGTCCTGGTGTGGCACTGTGGGTTAATGCACTGGACTGCAACATTGGTTTGAACCACAAAGTCAGCAGTTCAAGTTCACCAGGCACTCCTAGGAAACCATATACACAGTCGCTATGAGTCGGAACCGACTTGACAGAACTTAACAACTACAATTTTCCTTGTGTATTAGTACTGTTACAGGTGCTGTGCTAGCCATATTTCTAGGTGGTATTATCTCATTAAACATCTAATTAAATCAATTTGAATTATGGTGTTGGAGAAGAATATTAAAAGTACCATGAACTGTCAGAGAGCAAACAAATCTGTGTTGTAAGAAGTAGAGTCAGAATGCTCCTTAGAAACCAGGATGGTGAGACTCCTCTCATACTATGGACAAGTTATCAGGAAGGACCAGTCCCTGGAGAAAGAAGCTTATGCTTGGTAAAGTGGAGGGTCAATGAAAAAGAGGAAAACATCCAATGAAATGAGTTGGATTAGTACAGTCGTGGCAAATGTAATCATTGTAAATATGGTACAAGACAGAACAGTGTTTTGTTCTGTTGTGTACAAGGTTACTATGAGTTGGAATGGACTCAAGAGTACTTAACAACAGCAATTAAATTTTACAGTAACTCTATGTCAGAATTATTGCTTTCAGAGATATCAATAAGTAGCCAAGAGAGGCTTCTTTTCCTAGTCTGTATGGATCTGAAACCTACTCTTTCCACTGAACTCTTATATTTCAGTTTAGGGGAACTGCTGAAGTTGAATCAACAACTCTATAGGAGAAAGTAGAACTGTCCCAAGTTCCAAGGCTCTAATCTTTACGAAAGCAAACTGTGAACATCTTTCTCCTATGGAGTAGCTAATGGTTCAAACCACTGACTTTTCAGTTAGCAGCCAACTACTTAACCACTGCACAACAAGTGCTCCTGTTGAAGTATTTTGTTATTGTATTTAAGTGCCATTGAGTTGGTTCTGACTCATAGTGACCCTGTATAGGGTTTCTGAGGAGCGTCTGGTGGGTTTGGACCACCGACCTTGCAGCTCAAACTGACCTTGCAGTCTTTTATCCTGCCGTGCAGCATGACTTAATATAGAAAACAATGAGAAGAGGAGAGAAGGAACTGGAAAGGTGACATAATGGAAAAGCATAAGGCAAGTCAAGATGAAGCAGAAACACAAAAGTAGTAAGGCTACAAGTTTAACTGGCAGTCTTTGTGCATCCACATTAAAGAGACTAGGACATGTAGGTCACCATGTGAATGGACTGGCAGGCTTTAGGAAGATAAGGAAGAGTGGGAACATAGTCAAGAGAGATACTAGCACAAAGAGAAATTGGTGAGTGTCCCAGGGCTGGGTTCCAACATGACAGGCATTCTTGGCTTGACGAACCGGAAAGTGCCTGAAAGAAGAAAGCCTGGATGAAGATGAAAGGAAAGAAACAGACACACCCACCTGCTGGAAAACAGAAACGGACCTACAGCAACAGCAGCTGATACCCTGAATTTTCAAATGGGCTCCACTCTAACACAAAGGAGTGACAGATTGTCAGCAACTGTTTTCAAAAGAAAGACTGTGATCTCAAGACCCAGAACGTATCTGGATCTACATCACATGCCACTGGGGCCGGCACAAATGAAAAGCCTCTTCCATTAGACAGAGGCTCAGTTAAGTAAAGGAGTTTTTTTCTGAAAATTATTGTTTTTTCATGCATTCTTGTACTCTAGCACTGCTGTCTCCTAAAAGTTTCTGTGTCTCCCACTTTCCGTATGGGGAGAGGTTAGTAACAGAGATACTGACTGGAGAAACTCTAACTTTTCTAGGCCCTGGTCCTGGGCAGACCTGGCCCTGGCATTTTGACATCTACCACTCTTCTTATCACTACCTTCCTCCTTTATCTTGGCACACTATGCCCTAGCCTATGTCCTCAAAAGTTTGGTTCTCAGATGGCTTTCAATTTACCATTCCAGTTATTTTAAAACATCACTAAGTGTAAGAATCATTCGAGTTCACCCATCTCCCCATCTGTAGATTCTAAACAAACAATCCTGGGATGGGGCCTATTAAGTCAATGTTTTTAACAGACCCTCCAAGTGATTCTGATGGATTCAGATGGGAAATCCTGAATTAGGATGTCTTTTAATAATTAAAATATTCATTGATAATGACCAGTTTTATGAGCACTCTTGAATGGAAGTCTGTCGAGTTGATGATACACATCTCCAACAGTGGAATGCTGGCTTCAGAGTGGATATTTGAAAGGCAGAAGATCATCTCTGGTGCTCTCTCATTCAACATCACCCATCTCATAAACAAATTGTTGTTGAGTAGTATCAATGGGGTTCTGACTCCTAACAAAACACTACCCAGTTCTGCTCTATCCTCACAATTGCTGCTACACTTAAGCCCATTATTGCGAATCCATCTTGTGGGTGGTCTCCCTCTTTTTCACTGTCCCTCCACTTACCAAGTATGATGTCCTTTTCCAGAGACTGGTGTCACCTAATAATATGTCTGAAGCATGAGAGACTAAGTCTGGCCATCTTGGCTTCTAAGGGGCATTCTGATTGTACATCTTCCAACACAGATTGATTTATTCTCTGGCAACCCATGGTATTTTTAATATTCTTTCCCAACACCATATCTCAAAGGCATCAATTTTTCTACAGTATTACTTATTCACTTTCAAACTTTCACATGCATATGAGGTTATTAAAAATACCATGGCTTGGGCCAGGCACACTTTAGTCCTCAAACTGGCATCATTGCTCTTCGACACTTTAAAGGAAACAAATTGTTATTGTTGTTGCTGTTGTTGTTGTTGTTGTTGTTAGGTGTTGTAGAGCCAGTTCCCACCCATAGCAACCCTGCTTAGGGTTTCCAAGAAGCAGCTGTGAGCTTGAACCTCTGACTTTGTGGTTCAAACAAACTTTGCAGTCTAGTACATTAACCCACACCAGGACTCCAAAGCAATCATATATGGCTCATATAAACCCTAAAACAGACAGCTACTTACCCATAAGGTTGGATCTTCTTGCAGCTTCCTCAGCACCACCATAACCCAGTACTTACTGTGGACTTATCTTAGTTATCTTGTGCTGCTATCACAGAAATACCACAATTGAGGCTTTAACAGACAGAAATTTATTTTCTCACAGTTAGAAAGTTCAACTTCAGAATGCCAACTCTCTGGAAAGGCTTTCTCTCTGTGTCTTGGCTCAAGCAGAAGGTTCTTGTCTCTTCAGCTTCTATCCTTGACTCCTTGTTTATCTTTATGTGGTATGGCATCTGTCTTCCCCCATCTCAGTTTACTTCTCTATGCCTAATCTCTCCTCTTTGTATCTCAAAAGAAATTGACTCAGACACAACCTACATAAGGTTTCATTAACGTAACAAAGAAAGGCCATTTTCAAATGGGATTCTAACCACAAGTATGTTGCTGTTTGACATCCAGTTGGCTCTAGATCATAGTGACCCTGTATAGGGTTTCCAAGAAAGACTGATGGGTTTGCAGCAATTAGCAGTCCAATACTTATCCTACAGCACCAAACCAGGGCTTTACCACAAGGATTGTTGTTGATGTTAAGTGCTGTAGAGCTGGTTCTGACTCATAGCAACCCTGTATAGGGTTTCCTAGGAGCAGCTGGTGAGCTTGAACTTCCAACCTTGCAGTTCAAAACCACTTTACAGTCCAGCACATTAACCCACAGTAACACACAGTGGCTAAGATTTACAACACATGCTGTTGTTGCTGGTATGTGTAGTCAAGTCAGTTTCATCTCAGCAACTCTGTATCAGGTTTCCGTGGAGCAACTGGTGGGCTTGAACCACTAACTTTGTGGTTAGCAGTCCAGTGCTTATCCTACAGCACCGTGGTAGGACTCTACAACAAATGGGAGGTATACAATTCAATATATAATAAGCTGATACATATTTTATGCCTGGATTTTCAGGATAGAGCCATAGAATTAGCTGAATATTTCTAATATATCCACATAAGAACATGATTGTACAGAAGAAAGAAGTCAATAAGTTTAACTTTAAACATGTTGCCATTTTCTCTGTCACAGTCTACACCAAACATGAAAACCACAGTCACCACAAAGTAAATGAACATGCATTAATCTTCATAGGATAATTCTTCTGTTTATGCCCTTTTTACTTTATAATTTTTATTTTCGTTTTAGCATCTTTTGGGGTATTATAACTACCTTGAAAGTACAGGACTTACTACCATGAGCTGGCAATTAAAAGGAAGCAGTAATACTATGATAAATGCATATTGTATAGGTCACTATTGACCTTTACTCTTTCCATTTTAAATTGCCATTTCCATGACTGACTCAGAGAAATTTCAGAAACAATACGCTTGATCCTAAGATTCTATTAGATTCCACAAGGCCTAAATTGTTAGAAGCTCCACTACAGGGTAGTTTTCCAGACTCCTGCAGGGTTAGACTTAATCTGGAAGGACTGCTTCCAATTGGTTAGTTTCTTTTTTCAAATATATCCCTTCAGGTGGAAGAAGAGGAGGAAAGCTGGGAGGCAGCTTTCCAATGGGTGAAGTTTTTGTCTTGTCTTAATAGATGTACCAAGCTTCAAATTTGGAAATTATAATTATTTTCCAAAAACTTCTAAAGATTAAGTATATGTTATCACCTACTACTCTGAAACAGCATGCACTGCATAAAATATTACTGCTTTATTTTTAAAAAAATCACAATTGGCTAATTGATGTATCAGGTTGTTGTTGTTAAGTGTCATCAAATCGATTCCGAGTCACAGCAATTCTGTACAGGGTTTCGGAGGAACAGCTGATGAGTTTTAACTATCAATCTTGTGATTTGCATTCCAGTGCTTATCTTACAGTATCACGCCAGG
>NW_006408600.1:2588460-2589919 GCF_000296735.1 Chrysochloris asiatica | reverse complement strand
TGTGGAATATAGGGAACTTTCTGTACCATTTTCACAAATTTTCTGTAACTCTAAATTTATTCTAAATTTTAAAAATCATATTTAAAAGGTGAAAAAAAAAGTAGATTCAGAAACTTAAAAAAGAAAGAAAATTACCATATGCAAAGCATTTAGAGGACTATCTGGTCCTTCACCCACCAACACTGCCATTGATCCATTCTGGCTCAGAGCATTCCAGTGGAACAGAATATAACTCCTCTAGAATGTTTCATAGGCTGTGTTGTATATTGAATTATTTAATATTTCTCTTCTAGGCTTGGTCTTTGTGACTCCCACCAAACAATTCTTTTCCTGATAGGCCTGGATAAGAGAAGATTAGGGAAGATGTTGATAAATTATGGTGATGAATGATTGATAACGGGGCTAATCATGATTGTAAAAACTTGGAACTCTAGCGTGTATTAAATGAACCATCTTAGAAACAAGAAGGGGGATCTCACTACAATCAAAGAAGACGAGTCAAGAGTGGAGTGTGTCCTTTAGACTCAGAGATCCCTGTACACTGAAACGCCTCAAGCCAGGAATGGTAGAGGAGCAAAAGCAGCAGCAGCAAGACGCTGAGCACAAGACAGAGCACTGGGCTTCAGTAAAGCAGAGTGAGTTTGGGTAGGAGGCTTGCTTGCAGAATGGGGTGCCTCCAGGTATTGAATTGGGTGAGGTAGGTTTGATGACCCATAGAGTTAGAACCAAATAATAGATTGGGCAATAAAACAATAATGCCCAGGAGGAATGAATTCCTTAGAACTATCAATTATACAAGACCACATGGGCAACATTTGGTGTAAAACAGAGATGAGAAAGCAAGGAGGGGCATGAAAACAAGTTGAAGCTTATAGTGTAGTGGTATGCCCTATGAGCATTTATTGTTGAGTGCTGTCGGGTCAATTCTGACCCACAGCAACCCTGTGTAGGGTTTCCAAGGAGCAGCTAGTGAGCTAAAACAACTGACATTGCAGTTAAAACAACTGCAGTCTGACACATTAGCCCACAGCGCCACACCAGGACTCCATATTTAGATGGTAAGAGACAAATAGTTGTCTCTTAGATGGCCACTCACAAGCTTTTAAGACCTCAGATGCTATTCAACGCACAAGAATATAGAACATTATCTTCATGAGTTATGCTATGTCAATTTACCTAGATGACTTCTGAGACTTTATGGTCTTTATGTTGTTGTTGTTAAGTGCCGCTGAGTTGATTCTGACACAGCGACCCTCTATAGGGTTTCCGAGGAGCAGCTGTTGGATTTGAACCACCAACCTTGCCGCTCAAACCAACCTTGTGGTACAGTGCATTATTCTGTAATGCCACAATTGACCTAGATGAATTCTGAGAATGTATGGTACTTATGTTGTTGTTAAGTACTGTGGAGTCAGTTCTAACTCATAGTGACCCTGCACAAGATTTCCAAGGCTATAAA
>NW_006408600.1:2582151-2584295 GCF_000296735.1 Chrysochloris asiatica | reverse complement strand
AATTAAAAGTTGAGGCTTGAATTTTTTTCTTCAGTTCCCCCAGCTTGAGAAATGCTGAGCATGTTCTTCCTTTTTGGTTTTCTGATTCCAGATCTTGGCACATATTGTTGTAATATTTGACTTTGTCTTCTCAAGATGACATTTTAAATTTTCTGTTTAGCTCTTGGGCCTCCTCATTTCTTCCATTTGCTTTAGCATCTCTATGGATACCAAGTTTCAGTGTCTCTTCTGACATCCATTTTGATCTTTGCCTTCTTTCTTGTCTTTTCAGTGATTTTTTGCTTTCTTCATGTATGATGTTCTTGATGTCATCCCATAACTCTTCTGGTCTTTAGTCTTTAGTGTTTAATGTATCAAATTTGTTCTTCAGACAATCTCTAAATTCAGGATCCATAGTAAACATTCAATAAAAGGTAAGCAATAATTGTTAGTAGTAGTATTAGTAGGGGGAGAACAAGATAAGCTTTTAAGACAAATTATTAATTTCTTGGGTTGTTTTTTTTTCTGTCTGTTTAGCTTTTGTTGTTGCTATTGAGACTGTATTTTTGTGCAACAATTATCACTAAGTCATAACTGCAACATAAGTATTGTTTTATTTTTCAATTTATTATTTCAGTATTATACATGAGTAGAATGCTACTGGATATCATTTTTAGTCTGCCAAAGATAGTATGGTGGTGTTGATGTTCCATGGAGTCAGTTCTGACTCATAGCAACCCTAAACTGGTTTTCTGAGGCTTCAAATCTTTATAGGAGCAGAAAGCCTTATTTTACTCCCATGCAATGACTGGTAGTTTCCAACTGCTGACCTTAAGATTAGCAGCCCAACTTGTAACCACTACTCTACAAGTGATCCTTAAAGATGGTATACAATAAATCTTTAGCCATACACATATGTGGTGTGGTTATGTATATATATACATTTCACATTTACTAGTACAGGTTTAGCTATGTCTTATGATCTTTAATGGCTGCCCAAGACCAAGTCCAAATGTCATCAGGGACCTGCACAACTTAATCTTCCCAGACTCCTCAACTACATACACTTCAGTTGTATACTTCAAATATTTATGTTTATTCTTGTGCTTTTCTCATTGTCTGGCATATTCATATAGCCATTCTTCCGAATGGACTCAAACATGGCAACAATATTGAAGATCGTGCAGGAGCACGCAGAATTTTGTTTGGTTACACATAAGATTGTCACAGTCAGAGCCCACTTGATGCCAACTAACAATAACAACATTCTTCTCATAATAAAATAATACTCATATCTGAAAGGACTTTGCATACAGACTTCAAAACATATATGCCATTAAGAACATATATACAAAACCAACAGCCTACTCTCAATGGAGAAAAAGCCTTCCTTTTGCAAACAGGAACCAGACAAGTATGCCCCTTGTCACTACTCCTATTCAATATTGTGTTAGGACTCTTAGCCAGAGCTATATGGCAAGATAGGGGAGTTAAAGGCATCCAAATTGGCAAAAGGAAGTAAAACTCTCTCTATTTGCAGATGATATGATCCTATGCACAGAAAACCCTAAAGACTCAGTATAAAAAAGCTACTAGACCTCATTGGAAGATTCAGCAAAGTGGCAGGATAGATATAAGGGCAACATACAAAAATCAGTTGTATTCCTTTAAACCAATAACAACAGCACTGAAAGGACATTAGGAAAGCAGTAGCATTTACAATAGTCATCCAAAGGATGAAATATTTAGGAATATATGTAACCAGAAAAACAAAAAACCTGTACAAAGAAAGCTACAAAAACTACTACAAGAAACTTTGGTTGGTTGATGATGCATTGAGGGAGTTGTAACCATGCCAATGAAACAATATACGATAGGATGAATGTAAAACTAATGTTCTCCCATGTAAACTATCACATAATTCACAATAAAACATTTAAAGAAACTTACACAAATGGAAGAATATACCATGTTCCTGGATAGGAAGACTTAACATAGTGAATGTCAATTCTGCATAAACCAATTTGCACATATAATGCAATCCCAATCCAGATTCCAGTGACATTCTTCAAAGAGAGTGAAAAAACAATGACAAACTTTATATGTAAAGGAAAGAAGCCCAGTATAAGCAAAGCACTGCTTAAGAAGAAGAATAAAGTTGGAAG
>NW_006408600.1:2580063-2581876 GCF_000296735.1 Chrysochloris asiatica | reverse complement strand
ACCATGTGCAAAAACCAATTCAGCATGGATTAAATACCTAAATGTGAATTCCAGAATTAAAAGGTCATCAATGAAAAAATATGGACAAAGTTAAGGGACTCTAATCCAGGGCACACACAGACTACCAAACATTGTGAAAATTACACAAACAATAGAACACAAAATAGATGATTGGGACATTCTAAAAATTAGAAGCTTATGTGCATCAAAGGATTTTACAGAATGGGAAAAAAAGTTGTTTTCAATGACATATCAGACAAGGAACTAATTTCTAAAATCTATAGGAAACTATAACACCTCTACAAGAAAAAGACAAGTAATCCAGTTTAAAAATGGGCACAGGCCATGAACAGACACTTCACCAAGGAAGACATTCAGACAGCCAGCAAACATATGAAGAAATGTTCACAATCATTAGCCATTGTTGTTGTTGTTCTTGTTAAGTGCCATTGAGTCAGTTCTGACCCATAGTGACCCTCTAGAGGGTTTCCAAAGAGTGATTAGTGAGCTTGAACCACCAACCTTGCAGTTCAAACCAACCGTATAGTCTAGTGCATTAACCCACAGCACCACACCAGGACTCCCATTAGCCATTGTTGTTGTTGTTGTTAAGTGCCATTGAGTCAGTTCTGACCCATAGCAACCCTGTACAGGGTTTCTGAGGGTGTAAATCTTTAAGGGAGTAGAAAGCCTCATCTTTCTTCCGCGAAGCGGCTGGTAGTTTCGAACCACTGACCTTAAGGTTTGCAGCCCAATTCGTAACCACTACGCTACCAGAGCTCATCAGAGAGATACAAATCAAAACAACAATGAGATATCATCTCATGCCAGAAATAACAGTAAAGTTCAAAAATGCAGAGGATAATAAATGCTGGCGAGGATGTGGGGAGACTGGCACCCTCCTACATTGCTGGTGGGAAAGAAAAATTGTCCAACCACTCTGGAAAACAGTATGGTGCTTTGTCAGAAAGTTGGAAATAGAAATACCATATAATCCAGCTATTCCTGTACTTGATATATAGCCACAATAAATAAGAGCCATAACACAATTAGACATATACACACCAATGTTCGTAGCAGCACTATTCACAATGGCAAAAAGATGGAGACAGCCTAAGTGCCCACCAATGGCAGAATGGATAAACAAACTTTGGTACATACACATAATGGAATATTATGCTAAATTGAAGAATAACAAAGAAACTGTAAGCCACCCATAGCATGGATGAATCTTGAGGACATTATGATGAGTGAAATTAGTTGATCATAAAAGGACAAATACTGCATAAGACCGTTATTGTAAAAGCTTAAGAAAAGATACCCATACTAAAAGGTGAAAAAGAATCTTTGTTAGTTATCAGTGGGGGTGGGGTGGGGAAGTGGAGGGAGGTGATGGTAAAGAACAGGGTAGGGGACAGACATGTCATAATTTGGGTGTTGGGGACAATACACAAGAAGCAGAAGGGATGGAAAAACAAGGTAGATAGCAGAACACTAAGACAGGTTTGCATTGGGCTAAATGGGACAGGGGAAAATAGTGATGCATGCTCAACTTTGGAACTGTTTGGAACTTCAAACAGTTTGAAGAGGGTAAATAATACTAAGAAGCTTGAATGTCTTATGAGTATTGATTCCCCTTGTCTACTATTGTAAAATAGACACTTGAGTGGGATAGAAAGGAATGTCAGGAAACATGATTACAGAAAGCTTGTAAGCCTGTCTTCAGTCAGTTGTTGTTGTTCTTAGGTGCCATTGAGTCAGTACTGAATCATAGCGACCCTATGCACAGCAGAATGAAAAACTGCCCATTCCT
>NW_006408600.1:2574190-2577693 GCF_000296735.1 Chrysochloris asiatica | reverse complement strand
AGCCTAGAACAGCTAAAGCAACAGAAGATACATCTCCAAAGAAACATCATCAGGAAAAAAAAAAATGGCAGTCTGATTGGCTACTACAAAAATAAGCAAGTTGTTTGCCAGGAAGTCATCAAGGCAAGAAATCAGGTCCCTTCAGGACAAATCCCCATCTAAGACTGAAACTCAAAGGGAACACATAAAGAGAAATGTAAGCTTTCTGGCAAACACATTGGCCTCCTGGTGAGTAGAAGAGGAGATAAGGCAGCAATGAAGAAATGGGCTAAGTTCAACCATGTTCCATAGACTCTTGTTGACCTGGAGATGAGAGAAAGAAGAGGAAGGGCTGATCGGTCCAAAATGTGGTGAGACCTGGGGACACCTGAGCACATGGACAAGGACATAGCCACAGAGGTCTAGCGTTGAGAGTGAAGCATCCAGCTTATATAAAGGGAGGAAAGATGCACTAGAACACCCAAACTTGCAGACAGTACCCATTTGACCTAGCTCAATGGCTTAATAATCAGAATTTGACTGGTTGGCGGTTGTTATGTGCCGTGGAGTAGGTTCCAACTCAGAGCAACCCTGTACAGGGTTTCCAAAGCTGTAAATCTTTACAGGAGCAGAAAGCCTTATCTTTCTCCCACAGAACAGCTAGTAGTTTCTAACTGCTGACCTTGTGATTGGCAGCCTGACTCATAACCACTATGCTACTAGAACTTGACTAGAGGAAGATAAAAAAGAAAACAATTTTTAATCAAGGAAATTGGCATAAATTGCTACAATTTGATGAAATTGACCTATACTCATGGAGGTTGTTGTTGTTGTTGTTGTTGTGTGCCATGGAGTCGGTTCTGACTCATAGCGACTCTGTACAGGGTTTCCGAGGCTGTAAATCTTTACGGGAGCATAACGCCTCATCTTTCTCCCGCGGAACAGCTGGTAGTTTCGAACTGCAATCCTTGCGGTTCACAGCCCGATTCGTAACCACTATGCTACCAGAGCTCCTCTCACTCATGGAGGTAGTAACTGTAAATACCAAAGAGAGGGAAGGAGTCTTCACATTAAGTATCAATGCTATCCCCTCTGTATGCAGGGTTTATAGGGCCAGGTAACTTAGACATTGGCTACCTAAAATTAGGGGGAAATAAAGGCACAAAGTGACTGATTTACAAGGTTTCAAGAGGCAGTGTAGTTTAAGAATGGTGGAGGGAGGGAAGAAAGAGTCCCCACTGAATAGTTTTCATCTTAACTAGATGGGGAAACATACAAAAATCAGTTGGATCTGCTATAGTAACAATGACAGCTCTGAAAAGGTCATTAAGAAAGCAATACCATGTACAATAGCCACCCAAAGGATGAAATATCTAGGAATAAATGTAATCAGAGAAACAAAGGACCAATACAAAGAAAACTACAAAACACTACTACAAGAAATGAAAAGAGACTTACAAAGGTGGAAGAATACACCATGTTCCTGGATAGGAAGACTTAACATTGTGAAAATGTCAATACCGCCCAGAGCAATTTACACATATTATGCAATCCCAATCCAGATTCCAACAACATTCTTCAAAGAGAAGGAAAAACAATTACAAACTTTATGTAGAAAGGAAGGAGACCCAGGATAAGCAAAGCACTGCTTTAAAAGAAGAATAAAGTTGGATGCCTCTCACTCCCTGATTTCAAATTTTACTACACAGCTACAGTAGTAAAAACAGCCTGGTACTGGTACAATGAAAGATACATAGATCAATGGAACAGAATCGAGAATCCAGAAATTAACCATCCACATACAGCCAACTGATTTTCAACTAAGTCCCTAAGTATATTACATGGGGAGGATATATTCTCTTCAACAGATGGTGCTGGCAGAACTAGAAAGAGATATGCAAAAGACTGAAACAAGACATTTACCTCATGCCTTATACGCAAACCAACTCAGCATGGATTAAAGACCTAAATGTGACTCCCAGAATTATAAAGATGATCAGTGACAAAATAGGGACAAATGTGAGGGCTCTAATCCAGGGCATACACAGACTACCAAACAAAAGTAGACAAAGGACATGATTGGAACATACCAAAAATTAAAAAATTATGTGCATCAAAAGACTTCACAAAAAGAGTAAAAATGGAGACCACAAATGGCAAAAAGTCTTTTGCAACAACACATTGAGCAAGGGACTAATGTCTAAAATATATAGGAAACTACAGCACCTCTACAAGAAAAAGATAAATAACCCAATTTAAAATGTGCACAGGACATGAACAGACACTTCACCAAGAGGTGATCCAGGCAGCCAACAAACATGAAGAAATGTTCACAATCACTAGCCATTAGAGAGATGCAAATCAAAACAACAATGAGATATAATCTCACACCAGCAATAACAGCAAAGATTTAAAAAAAGTAGAGGACAATAAATGCTGGTGAGGATGCAGAGAGAATGGGATGTTCCTACACTGCTGGTGGGATTGCAAAATGGTCCAACCACTCTGAAAAGCAATGTGGAGCTTTCTCAGAAGGTTGGAAATAGAAATATCATATGATCCAGGAATTCCCCTACTTGGTATATACCCACAAGAAATACGAGCCATAACATGAGTAGATATATGCACACCAATGTTCATAGCAGCACTATTTACAATAGCATAAAGGTGTCGACAGCCTAAGTGTTCATCAATGGAAGAATGGATAAACTTTGGTACATACACACAATGGAATATTATGATACCTTGAAGAATAACAAGGAAGCTGCAAGCCACTGCATAGCATGGATGAATCTTGAGGCCATTATGCTGAGTGAAATTAGTCACAAAAGGAGAAATACTGCATAGGACCATTATTGTAAAAGATTAAGAAAAAGAACCCACACTAAAAGGTGGGGGGGATTCTTTGCTGATTACTGGGATGTATGGAGTGGTTTGTGGGTTGTTGTTGTTAAGTGCCGTAGAGTTGGTTGCAACACATAGCAACTCTGTATAGGGGATTCCAAGGAGCAGCTGGTGAGTTTGAACTGCTGCTCTTGTAGTTCACACAGCTTTGCAATCTGACGCATTAACTCACAGCGGGACAGCAGGGTAGGGAGGGGGAAATAGAGCACAGGGTAATGAATAGACACAAGATAGCATTGGTACTGGGTGGTGGTGGGGCAATACACAAGAAGGGGGAGGGGAATAGAATAACAAGGAGGATGGGAGAACAGTTAGGCAAGTTTGCATGGACTAAGTGGTACAGAGGTAAATAATGACATATGCAAAATCTTGGAACAACAGGGCTCTGGGATACAGGGATTGAGGCATGATTTGAATGGGTAAAAGAGGGGAAATAATGTTAAGATGCTAGGCTGTCTTTTGAATCTTGGTTTCCCTTGCCTACCATTGTAAAGTAGACACTTGAGAGGAAGAGAAAGGAATAGCCAGAAACATCACCATAGAAAGCTTGTAAGTCCGTCTTCAGCCTATAACTGTTTGTTGTTGTTGTTGAGTGCCGTCGAGTAAGTTCTGACCCATAG
>NW_006408600.1:2557860-2574000 GCF_000296735.1 Chrysochloris asiatica | reverse complement strand
TGAGGCTTTCTACTCCCGTAAAGATTTACACCCTCGGAAACCCTGTACAGGGTCGCTATGGGTCGGACCCGACTCGATGGCACTTAACAACAACAACAAAATGGGTCTAGAACTTGCCTAGGGAAGGAGGCTTCCTGTGGAGCTTTTGCATTGCATAAGGCAGTAGGTGGAATCCTGATCCCCTTCCAGAATCTTCTGAGGTGGGAAATTTCCACTTGAAAGGACAAGCAGACCAGCCTGGAGAAGCTAGAAGAACAGATGATACTTCTTGAAAGAAAGACCAGAAGGAAAAATAAAGAACAATAATGGCACTTCGATTAACTACTACAAGAACACGCAAGTTGTTAGCCTGGGAGCCATCAAGGCAAGTGGTCGGGTTCCCTGAGAGCAAACCCCTTTCAAAGACTAATATTCAAGGGGAATACACAAGCAGGCATGTGGTCTGGCTGGTGGGACATGTTGGTCACCGATAAGGGGAAGTGGGGGAGAAACAGCAATGAAGTTGTGAGCTAAGTCTAACCATGTTCAATAGACTCCTGTGAACCCGGGTTGACACATGGTTGGCCAGCAGTATGGCAAGACTTGGGGACTTCTGGGCCCAGAGACAGTGACCTGGCCACAGAGAACTAGAGTGGAGAGTGAAGTGTCCAGCTGATATGAAGTGAGGGGAGATACACAAGAACACCCATACTTGCAGATAGTACCCACTTGACCTTGCTTCAATGGCTGGATGATCAGAACTCTACTAGAAGAAGAAAGAAGAGGGGGGAAAAAGAGTAATGTTATAAAATTTGATGAACTTGACCTACACCTATGGATGCAGTAGCTCAAAAGAGGGAACAAATCTTTACAGCGAGGATCATTCCCACCCCCTTGTTATGCAAGGTTGACAGAGATGGGAAACTTAGACATAGGCTACCCAAAAGGAGGGCGGGGGGCAACAAAGACAAGAAGTGACTAGCTTACAAGCTTTCAAAAGGAAGCCTAGTTCCAAGGGGTGTGGGGGAAGGTATAATCTCCACTGAGTGGTTTCCAATCTGCCTGGACAGGGCTGATGAAAGGAGATGAGGATAAGATTCTTATGGTACTATAGTGAATAGGACTGACTGTGAATGCTGGAAATGTAAAAGTAGACATTTTGTAACAAAGAAGGGGAGTGGTTGATTTTACAGTCCAGGAGCAGAGGTCCCTGGGACCATCAAGGGAGAGGAGTGGAGTACGTGACTCTACCCAGAGAAGTAGTGATGCCAAAGATGGAGGGAGAGATGATGTGGAGAAATGGAGTGGCTGGGAACTCTGGACTCAGGGAGGGAGAGGGGCTGTGTGCTTGTGGCCAGAGGGCAGGCTTGTGGGGTGTACCCTTTGGTTGTTTGATGATGCATGGAGAGAGATGGTGATAAGATTCTTATGATTCAATAGTGAGTAATTGTGACTGTCACAATTGTAAAGGTAGAAGTTTTCTAACAAAAATGAGGAGTAGTTAATCTTACAGTTCAGAAACAGAAGACCCTAGCACCATCAAAGGAGCAGAGCATAAGCGGAATGCGGGACCTCATCCAGAGATGCAGTTTCAGCAGAGATGGGGACATGGAGAGAGGGAGCAGCTGAGGACTCTAGATTCATGGGAAGAGAGGGACTGAGAGCTGGCAGCCAGGAGGTAGACTTGCCTAATATGTCCTTTGGCGGTGTAAATTACTATATATGACAAAGTGTGGGGTTTTTGAGGTTTTTTTTGAAGAGCTAAAATGAATGGAGAGAAATATTGTTAACTGATGGTACAATGTGGGGATTATAATCATTGTAAAGAAACCAAGTATATGATTTGTTGAATATAAAATTGATGATCTGCCCTGTAAACTTCCACTCATTCACAATAAAAAGTTAAAAAAAAAAAAAAAAAGACATACATTCATACATGAACACTTCTATGGCCTTCTCTTTTTTTTTTTTTCACTTGTTGTTGTTGTTGTTAAGTGCCATCGAGTCGGTCCCGACCCATAGCGACCCTGTACAGGGTTTCCGAGGGTGTAAATCTTTACGGGAGTAGAAAGCCTCATCTTTCTCCCGCGGAGCGGCTGGTAGTTTCGAACCACTGACCTTAAGGTTCGCAGCGCAATTCGTAACCACTACGCTACCAGAGCTCCTTTTTATTTTTATGTCTATACTTCATTTTGAAAACCTGTAAGATAAGTACTGGACAGCTAAACTCAGGGTCGGCAGTTCAAACACACAAGTGCTGAGTCAGAATGGGTCAGAATCAATCTGACAGTACTTAACAAGAGCATGCTTCATCACTCTTATTTTTATTTTGACTAAGTCTTATAAACTTACTTGGAAAAGAAACAATACTTTGATTATGGAATATGGTAAAGGGTTGTACAATGTCAGATCTGTCTTATAGATATGTTTTTGTTTTTTCTCCTCAGTGAAGCAAAAGGACAAAGTTCTATGGTATAAGATTGCTGTTGTTATTGTCCTTATGTGATGTCAAGTTGAATCTGACTATGCACAACAAAATGAAACACTGCCCAGTTCTACACCAACCTCAAAATCATTGTAATGCTTGAGTCCATTGCTGTTGCCAATGTACAAATCCATCTTCTTGAGGGTCTTCCTCTTTTCTGCTGACTCTCCTCTCTACCAAGACTGATGTCCTTCTCCAGGGATGGTCCCTCCTGAAAACACGTCTGAAATATGTGGTTAAGTCCCTGACTTTTATGGAACATTCTGGCTGTACTTCTTTCAACACAGATGTGGTTGCTCTTCTGGCAGTCTTTTAATATTCTTCTCCAACACCATTACTTTTAATATTCTTTTTCAGCACCATTATTCAAATGCATCAATTCTTCTACCTTATTCATTGTCCAACTTTCACATGTATATGGGACAATTGAAAATACCATGCCTTAGGTGCACCTTAGTTCTCAAACTAACATCTTTGCTCTTGAACAATTTATATCATTTGATTTCTTGACTGCTGCTTCCATGAATGTTCTCAGTGGATGCAAGCAATATGAAGTCATTGAAAACATCAATCATTTCTCCATTTATTATGATGTTATTTATTGATCCATTGATGAAGATGTATGTTTTCTTGAGCTGCATTTTGTTTTATATTGAGATGCAACCCATACTGAAAGCTGTGGTCTTTGATCTTCATCAGTAAGTAGTTTAAGTCTTCTTGCTTTCAATTAGTAAGTTGTATAATCTACACATTGCAGGTTGTGAGTGTTCCTCCAATCCTGACACCACTCTCTTCATATTATCCAGTTTCTTGGATTATTTGCTGAGTATACAGATTACGTAAATATGGTGAAACAATACAATCCTGGCACACACCTTTCCTGATATTAAAACAGTCAGTGTCCCCTTATTCTGTTCCAATGATTGCCTCATGGGCATACAGATGCCTTATGAGCACAGTTAATGATCTGGAATATCCATCCTTCACAACGTTATCCATAGGGTGCATTGATCTGCCCTGTTGAAAACCTTTGCAGAGTCAATAAAGCACAGGTAAACGTCTTTTTGGTATTCTCTGTTTTCAGCCAAGATCCATCTGATGTCAGCAACGATATCTATCATTCCATGCCCTCATCTGAATACAGCTTGAGTCTGGCAGTCCCCAATCAATATACTTTAGCAAATTTTTATTTCATGTGATATTAAAGATATTGCACGATAATTTTGTGTCTAACATTCCATTGGGTCACCTCTGTTTGGAATGAGCACAAATATGGATCTCTTCTGATCAGTCGTCTTCCAAATTTCTTGACAGAGATGAGTTCCTCAAGTGCTGCATCAGTTTGTTGAACAATTTCAACTTGTATTCCATCAAATTCCCAGAGCCTTATTCTTTGCCAGTGACTTCAGTGCACCTTGGGCTTCTTCCTTCAGTACTACTGGCTCTTGATTACAGGCTACCTCTTGGAATGGTTCAATATCAATCATTTCTTTTTAGTACAGTGACTCTGTGTATTCCTTCCATCTTTTTTTTTTTTTTTTTAAGCTTTTACTGTGAATTGAATGAAGGTTTATAGGGCAGATCATCAGTTTTACATTCAACCAATCTTTGCGATGCTTACAATCCTCTCCATGCAACATCATCTAACAGTATTTACCTCTATGGATGAAACTTCATCCCAAAATTACAAGCGAAATGGAAGGTTTCTTCATATCAAGGGATCCTGTTCTTTGCCAATGCAAGGAATCCTTGCTCCAGAAAAGCAGTGACAACAAAGATGTACACATACCACATTGAAAATATATATTAGTTTAAAAGTCCAAAGGACACATTTTGCCATTGAGCCTCCTGACCACAGGCACACTGCCTTTCTCAGTGCATGAGCCTATAGTCCTCTGCTGCTCTATGCCATTGCCTCTGCCATTATCTCTGTTCTCACTGCTTTTCTGGAGCAACGATCCCTTGCTCATATCATGCTGTTCCATCTTGATAGTCCTAGGGCTTGCTGTTCCTGAAATTACATATTAACTGCTCCCCCTTTTGGTTATGCCTCTTCTACATTTACAGTTGTGACAATTACCATTAGCCCTGGTAACAATACTCACAGGTGAATCATAAAATCCTACCCCCATTATCATCAGACCCAGCTGGTCAAGAGGAAAATCATTCAGTTGGGATTCTATCTTACCCACCTCATTCTGACTCTAACCACCCTCATGAAAGATTGTAAGCCAGTCACTTCATGCCTTTATAGTCCCCCAATTTTGATAGTTGAAGTCTAAGTTGCCCATCCCTATCAACCCAATGTGCTGAGGAAGCAAGTTTGAGCCTTGATGTGAAGAAACGTTCCATTTTGCTTGTATTTTGGGGCAACTTCATCCATATGCACAGGTCCAGTTCATCAAGTTGTAGCAATTTATGCTTGCTCCCTTTATCAAACTTCTTTATCTTCATCTGATCAAGTTCTGGTTAGCAAGCCATCCTAATCGAGTCAACTGCATGCTATCTATAAGTATGGGAGTTCTTGAATGCCTCCCCTACTTTAGACCAGCTGTTCACTTCACTCTTAACTCTAGCCCCCAGTGGCTAGGTCAGGGTCCTTGGGCTTGGGTGTTCACATGCCCAAACCAGCCAGCCCTTCCTCTTCTCTCTCTCTAATCAAGGTCATCAGGTGTCTATGGAACATGGCCAAACTCAGCCCATGTCTTTGTTGCTGCCTTTCCCCCACTTCCACTCACCAATTAACCAGGGTGGTCACCAGTGAGCCTACAAGATGGTTCATGTTCTCCCTTTGGGTTTCAGTCTTAAATAGGGGTTTACCTTATCTTTTTTTGCCTTGGTGTCTTGAAGGCAATCAGCTTAGTTGATATTGTCACAGCCAAACAGTCTGCATTCCACCCTCCACCCCACCCCCACTGTTCTTTCGTTCAGGAATTATCTTCTGTTTCTCTAGCTGTTCCAGGTTGGTCTTCATGTCTTTACAATTGGAAATGTCCCCTCTCCAAAGGTTCCATTTCATTTTTGACAATTTCCAATTTTCCTAGATTCATACTTCGTACATTCCATGTTCCAATTATTAATGGATGTTTACACTTGTTTCTCTTCGTTTTGAGTTGTGCCCCATCAGCAAATGATAGTCCCAAGGGCTTTACTCCTACGAGCTTTACTCCATTCGTGTCATCACAGTCAACTCTACTTTGAGGAGGCAGCTCTTCCCAGTGCATTTTGAGTGCCTTCCAATCTGAAGGGCTCATTTTCCAGCACTATATCTGACAGTGTTTTTCTGCTATTCATAAGGTTTTCAGTGACTAAATATTCAGAAGCAGTTCGACTCTCTTTCTTCCTAATCTGTCTTCATCTGGAAGCTCATCTGAAACCTGTCCACCATGGGTGACACTGCTGGTATTTAAAATACCTGTGGCATAGCTTCCAGAATCACAGAAACTCACAAGCCACCACAGTATGACAAACTGACAGATGAGTAGTGTAGAGGTATTGTAGTTTCCTGTAAATTTTTGAAATTCGTCCCTTTTCTTATGTATCACTGAAAAAATTTTTTCCCAGTCTGTGGGCTCCCTTTTTACGCTTGGTGAGACCTTTGGATGCATACAAGTTTCTAATTTTTAGAATGTCCTAGTCATCTATTTTGTCCTCTATTATTTGTGTGGTTTTTGCCATGTTTGATAGCCTATGTATGCCATTTATTAGAGCCCTTAAGTTTTCCCTATTTTTTCATTGATGACCTTTATAGTTCTGGGATTTACATTTAGATCTTTAATCCATGTGGAGCTAGTTTTTGTATATAGTGTGAGATATGAGTCTTGTTTTATTCTTTTGAAAATCTATTTCCAGTTTTGCCAAAATAATTTGTTGAAAAGACTCTCTCTTCCCCATTTAATGTATTTTCTTGCATCATCTTTTGATGCTTTCTGCATCATTGAATATTTTCCCTGTAGAATCCTTCAGTGTCTCAAGCCAAGGCTTAATTTTTTCCTTGAGTTCCCTCATTTTGAGGATTGCTGAGTGTGTTCTTCTCTTTTGGTTTTCTAATTTTGGGTCTTCTCATAATTTTATATATATATAAAATACTTGACTTGGTCTTTTAGAGCTACCCTTTGAAATTTTCTGTTCAGCTCATTATCTCCTCATGTCTTCTATTTGCTTTACTATCTCAACACTGGAGAACAAGTTTCAGAGTCTCTTCTGACATTCCTTTTGCCCTTTTCCTTCTTCCTTGTCTTCTTAATGACCTTTTGCTTTCATCCTGTATTATGTTCTTGATGTCATCCCGCAAGTCTTCTAGTCTTCGGTCTTTAGTGTCTAAATCATCAAATTTGCTCTTCAGATGATCTCTAAATTCAGGTGGGATATGTTCAAGGTCATATTTTGTCTCTAGTGGACTTGTTTTAATTTTCTTCAGCGTCAGCCTGAACTTGCATATGAGCAATTGATGGTCTGTTCCACAGTCTGTGCCTGACCTTGTTTGGGCAAGGTGATGAAAGTGAGCTTTTCCACCATCTCTTCCCACAGGTATGTTGTTGTTGTTGTTGTTAAGTGCCATCGAGTCGGGTCTGACCCATAGCGACCCTGTACAGGGTTTCCGAGGGTGTAAATCTTTACGGGAGTAGAAAGCCTCATCTTTCTCCCGCGGAGCAGCTGGTAGTTTCGAACTGCTGACCTTAAGGTTCGCAGCCCGATTCGTAACCACTACGCTACCAGAGCTCCTTTCCCACAGGTATAGTCAGTTTGATTTCCATGTATTCCATCTGGTGAAGTCCATGTGTATAGTCATCTTTTATGTTGTTTTAAAAGGGCATTTACAATGAATAAGTCACTGGTTTTACAAAATTCTATCACACAATCTCCAGCATAGTTTCTATCATCAATGTCAGATTTTCGGTTACTGATCCTTCATCTTTGTTTCCAACCTTTGCATTCCAATCACCAGTAATTATCAATGCATCTTGATTACATGTTTGATCAATTTCAGACTGAGAATGTTGGTAGAATTCTTCAATTTCATCACTGCTGACTTTAGTGATAGGTGCATAAATTTGAATAATAGTGGTATTAACTGGTCTTCCTTGTAGTTGTATGGATATTATCCTATCATAGACAGCATTATTCTTCAAGACAAATCTTGAAATGTTCTTTTTGATGCTGAATGCTATGTCATTCCGATTCAATTTGTCATTCTCAGCACAGTAAACCATATAATTGTCAGACTCAAAATGACCAATAACAATTCATTTCAGCTCACTAATACTTAGGATATTGATGTTTATGCATTCTATTTCATTTTTGACAATTTTCAATTTTCTTAGGTTCATACTTTGTTACTTCCATGTTCTTATTATTAATGGATGTTTACAGCTGTTTCTTCTCATTTTAACTTGTGCTCCATCAGCAAATGAATTTCCTAAAAGCTTTACACCATTCATTTCATTGCAGTCAACTCTACTTGAGAAGGCAACTCTTCCCCAGTCTTATTTTTGAGTGTCTTCCAACCAGAGGGGCTCATCTCCTGGCACTATATTTGACAATATTCTTGTGCTATTCATAGTCTTTCAGTATTCAATACCCTAGTGTTATCTGATAGTGTTATACTACTATCTATAATGTTTTCAGTGACTAAACACTCAGAAGTACTTTGCCTCTCCTTCTTCTGTATTAGTCTGGAAGCTCATCTGAAATCTGTCTACCATTAATGACCCTGCTGGTATTTAAAATACTGGTGCTATAGTTTGCAGGATCATGGCAACATGCTAACCATTGCTATATGACAAATCAACGGCCTATTGATGAAAGATGCCATCCTCAAAAAACATAAAATTTCAACTATTGATCTCTATTCATCTGGAGCAGAAGGAAGGAAGGAAACCCAAAATTCAGAAAAGGAAAGAATCAACATGATTAATCATCTCCATGAATTATGAACTCCTCTGCCCTGAGACAATAATTAGAAGGTGGCCGGATACCTCTACTGAAAGTTCTGACCGGATACCTCTACTGAAAGTTCTGATTAGGGACACAGAAGTTGGATCCTGATAAAAAGAGAGAGAAAAATATAAACAAGAACTCCAAATTAAATATATGTATATATGTATATCCACTTTCTTCACTGATACTAGACGAATTCCAGAGACAATTGCCCATATCTAATCCCTGAGATATGCTTTAAACCTTAAACCAAAACTATCCCCTCCAGTCACCTTTTAGCTAAATAGTATGTTAGCCCATAAAGTAAAGACTATGTACTCCCCTTGTGTGCTATACTATTTTAAACAACCATCAATGTGAGACCAAGTGGTAAACAAATAATGGAAAGCACAGATGAGAAGGTGGGTGGGGGGGGGGGGGAGAGACAGGGAGATTAGGTCATTGGAAACACACAGCTATAACAGAAATAAGGAGAATGTTGATATCATGTGAAGTATGCAATCAACATCACTGAACTATATGTGTAGAAAATGTTGCTTGGGAACCTGTTTTGTATTGAACACTTTTTATCAAAGATACAGTAAAATATTTTTTACAAAAGCACAAAATTTTAGTCTTGAACATCAGTTTAATCCTGGCCCATTTATTTCTACATAATTGATAGCATTGGTTCAATGTCCTTTCTTCACCTAACTCAGACTCTTACACAAAATTCTTAGCAAGTAGGTATCTTGAAAAGAATATTTCTCTAAACTCCTACAATTATGGTGAAGCCAGCATGCTAGATTTGATGGCAGACTTTGCTAAAGCAATGAAATCTGCTCTCCACCACCAGTTGAGTTTGGGTACATCTATTTGTGCAGTGTGCTAGACAAAACCATGCTTCTAAAAGCCAGAATCACACTATGCCCAGCATCCTCAAAAAATACAGCAGCGCAGAAGGCAGCCTCATTGTAATCATTCAAGAATTTCTGTATATTCAACAACTATACTTCTAGATCCCAAATGCAAGAAAATATGTGATATCCCACTATTTTTTTTATTGGATACTAAAGACTTATCCTAAAGAAAATATGTAATCCAAATCCTGAGGTTGTATAACTACCCTCAAAGAGAAACCTCCACAAATCTATTGGTGACAGAACTAATTGTACATCTGTTTCTCAGAGATGCATGAACAGCCTAATACAATAGAATACTTACTCCATAAAAAAGCTCCTTTTTGGTAGAAATCACACCAAAAGTACCCAGACATGCACCAAGCAGTAAACTAAAGTAATCCTCTGCATAGTAAGCATCAATCCAAAGGGAGAATAATATGACTTGGACACCAATCCGCTTTCCCCAGCAGTTTCCACAGCATTATTGATGGGTTATAACTAACATCAGTGGGAATATACGAGTACCAAAAACAAAGATCTAGAGTATAATCACTCCATCAGCATTTAATCTAGGCTGACCAAATCTCTGGCACTTGATATGTGCACTAAATCTCTCACAAGCCAAAGGGGCTTGAATAGAAGTAGAATCAACAAAAGAGAATATGTAGAAGTTCAACAGTTAGCAATGCTGCATACTTCAGACCAAGAGGGGTTTTTTGTCAACTGAGATTTCATGCAGCTTGAGAGGTGATGAGGCAAAGCCACCAACAGTGACAGACATCCTGTCTACATGTGTACTTAGATGAGATTGGACTGTACGTCATCAATAGGGCAGCTCTGAGCCCCACTCACACACATGAATAGCAATGCCAGAAGCAGCAGCATCTCCTAATATCAAGTACAAGAATAAATACTTCAGCATGAAATATAGACACAGACCACACTGGTGTGTGGGATTGGACTGGATTCTCATCATAGACTAAAGATGATTTATGGTGCTGGAACTGTGGCTAATGGACATGGTGCAGTATTTCCCATCATTTTTCCAGTAATCATTTCTGATTCCCTTGATTATTTTCAGCCTTTGCAAATGTTATTCTTCCTGAAATCCCTGCTTCACTTGCTCAGTTGCCTCAGCTGAGCCGTCTGTGTGTTCCCTTTCATTTCTGTTCATGTAACATGTAAGGTTTCATTGTTCACCTACCTGAGCATTTCTCCTTTCCCTCAGTGCTTTCCCACCACCATTTCACCCAGACTGTGCTAGTCTATCAAGATGAAAACAACACTATGACACTCGGAACAAACTTCTCCTGTCAGATACACACAGGGACCCTCTGTTGCACAATCTGTACTTGTCCCTTATGCAATAGAGATTCAACTCACAGATATGAGATCCAGACTGTAGATCAGAGGGGATACTGACTTCTGCCCTTCATTTGAGCAAAAGAATACTTATCTCCTTATTCCCAATTTCTTCTCAAGTTGCAGCTAGACCTGGAGAGATATAAATAGGTAAGTAAAACCCACGATTATATTCACAGGTTATGTCTTTCAACATGCCAGCACTTCTCAGTTGCCTTATCACAGGCTGATTCAACTTCTTATTCAACTCCTTATGCAAAACAAAAAACTAAAAAGACTGCTCAGTGTGTTGGGAGAACGGCAGGAGTTACCACCATATACTGATCTTTTTGTTCATGCACATTGGTGTGTGGGATGGGGCTGTGGGCAAAGTTTCTATGTCTCTCTTTCTTGCAGCCTCAGGCTATCCATAATCCATAGTTCTACTAAAGAAGTCCTTTCTGGAGCAGACATAACTAACACAGGAAACTTCCACGATTGTTACTGGTGTTTAATATTTATTAAACACCCACAACTGGTTCAGGCACTCTATGGATGTGTAACTTGCATTTTCTTAGAACTTTCTGTTAAATACACATACACTTTGGCCAAAAGCTAAAAACCGTTTAGCTGTTGTAAGGACAAGAATACACATTCCGCAAATATCTCTAATTGCCTTCCAAAACACAATGCAATTCTCTGCTTCTTCCATTAAGAACAGTTATTAACATGATATATTCTATAAGTATATCTTTCCAGGGCTTAAACATTCAACTAAGTCCACTAGTAGCTTGGACTCAAAAAGCTCACCTTGTTGAAAATAATTTAAATTTTTTCTTTCAGAATATATATGCTGTAATTTTAAATAAGACTCATTTCCAGCCTATACAATGTTAGTTCTTGTTTGGGCTCCCTGTGTTTGTCTTCCCCAGAAAACAAAGTTGGAGCCTCTGAGAAATCTCATTGAGAAAGGCCATGTTTGCCCTGTTTACTAAGATAGACCTAATAAGAAAAAGAAGCATCTAGTAACCATAACCCCATCATTAGTCTAGAACTTGGGAAATGGTCATTTTCCCCAGACCCAGGAGATTTCTAGGTTTCTCCCTTGTATCTTCTTCATTGGCAACTAGATCAGAAATCCTTCCTAAAACAGTCTGCAAGCTAAAGACCTGAAGCTTTTGTTAGTTCCTTTCAGCCTTCCTTCCCAAAGCTACATCCAGCATGTTGGCAAGGATCCTGAAAAGTATTATCATTTCCACATATTATGGAATACCTAGATCTCTATTGTTAAATTCCTGCCTGCATGACTAGAGTGATATTGGAGCAACTGCATTTATACATAGAAAAATCTCTGGATGCTAAATACCAGAGAATTAATAATAAGTTGTGGTAAGGAAGTCTATGATTGCAATTTTATTCTTTACTATACTGTTCAAATGTTCTGCTGTGATACATACTATGTTTGTACTAAGGGGAAAAATTTGTGTGAGTTTTACTTAAAATTTTACCAAAACATAGCATTTCTCTTTGTGGTGTCTAAAATTTACTTGATATGGCTTTTCTATCCAAAGTCTTCTTAATTCCCACCAAGTGATTGAGGTGGTTGGTTGGTTGGTTGGTTAAGTGCCGTCGAGTTGGTTCCAACACATAGCAACCCTGTATAGGGTTTCTGAGGAAGCTGGTGAGCTTGAACCGCTGACCTTGCAGTTTAAACCAACTTTTCAATCCAACACATAAATGGACTGTGCCACACTGGGACTCCCAAGTGATTGGATTTTTGTTGTCATTGTTAAGTGCCATCAAGTCGATCCCGACCCATAGAGACCCTGTATAGGGTTTCTAAGGAGTGGCTGGTGAACTTGAACCGCCAACCTTGCAGGTCAAACAGCTTTGCAGTCTGGCGCATTAACCCACAGCACCAGGTAGGACCATGAAATAAGGTATACAAGACTCTAAAGCTGGGATTGGTTAGTTTTGCCCTTCCAGGACCATCAAAAAGGAAGAGCATGAGTGGAGCATGAAACATCAGGAGGTGACCAAAAGAGGCAGTGGATGGAGAGAAAGAACAGCTAGCTTCCAGCTCTAGGCCTATAGACTGAGTAAAGCTGAGTGCCTACAGGCAGGAGACTGGTTGCAGAATGCATCCTTTGGGCATTCACAGTCTGGCTGGAAAAGCTTTGTAACACTAATTGGAGCAGGGCAGAGGCCAAGGGACCACATGGCTGAGAGGTAGAAAACAAGAGTGAGGCATGCCTACAGTATGGCAGACCACAGGCATTCCTGACTGAAGAATTGCTTCGTCCTACATTGATTTTGATCCTGAATTGGACCCTGTTTACTTCCCTAATAACCCCATAATTATGAATATTGTGAGTTCTATGTGACCATTGGGTTATCTAACACAGATGTGAAGCAGAGAGTATTGTGGGAGGAATGGTTGGTATCACAATAAAGAAGGTTGTAGGGTGGAAGCATGTCTGACTTCAGCTTCATAGGAATCAGCCTTGGGCTGATTTTGAATTTGATTCTCTGTCCCCCTTGTGAAGCCAGGGGAAGTCAGACATGGCTCCCACATGGACTTCACACTCTTTCTTATTATTTCTCCTTCAACAAATTCTCTCTTTTGGAAGTCAACTCTAGTGAAAAAGAGCTTTCTCTTCATAAAAGAAGTCAAGATTTAAAAACTAAATTCTACGAGAAGATTTTTTAAAGGTTTAAAATATTTGTAATTTATAAGGTTTTGAAACCACATCTATTTTGGCATAGAAAAATATAAAATGTGATATATTAAAGATCTAAGGAATCAAAATTTTCATAGCACCATGAAAACTATAAAATAAAATTCAAATAAAAGTGAAAAATTCCATTAAAACAATCTATTGTTAAATCCAACTTGAGAAATGTGAATCAAAACCACAGTTAGCTATCATTCCACTCATAATAATTTGTCTATAACAAAAAAGATAGCTAATGTCAGCTTGAAGACTAAGGTGTGCCAGACCCAAGCCATGGCATTTTCAAGAGCCTCATATGCATGTGAAAGCTGGACAGTGCATAAGGAAGACCATAGAATTGATACTTTTGTGTTATGGTGTTGGAGGAGAATCGTGAAAGTGCCATGGGCTGCCAAAAAAAACAACAGATCTGTGTTGGAAGAAGTGCAGCCAGATTGCTCCTTGGAGGCCAGGATGGCCAAACTTCATCTCATACTTCAGACATATTGTCAGGAGGGACAAGTCCCTGGAGAAGGATATCATGTTTGGTAAGGTGGAGGGTCAGAGGAAAAGAGGAAGACCCCCAGTGAGATGGACTGGCAAAGTGGCAGCATCAAGGGCTCAAGCATGGCAACAATAGTGAGGTTGGCTCAGGATCGGGCAGTGTTTTGTTCTGTTGTGCATAGGGTTGCTATGAGTCGGTACCGACTTGATGGTACCTAACAACAACAACAACAACAACAATAACAAGCACTGATGCTGTGTGGGAAAAAAAAGCCTCAGACACTGTTGGTGACCATATAAAACTGTATAAATAGTTGGAAAATAATTTGATATTTCCTCAAAGAGGTAAACATAGAGTTGTCATATAACCTAGCAATTGAACTCCCAGCTATATAACCAAGAGAAATGAAAACATAGGCCCATATAAAAACCTGCATGAGAATGCTTATAGCAACATTATTCACAATAGCTAAAATATGAAAATAATAAAAATACCCATCAATTATTAAATAGGTAAATAAAATATAATATAGCCATACAAATGTATATTATTTGGCCATAAAAAATAAATAAAGCAATGATACATAATACAACATAGATGAATCTTGAAAACGCTATGCTAAGTAAAAGATGCAAGATATAAAAAGCTACATATTGTACAATTATATTTATATGTAATATTCAAATAGACTAATCCATGGAGACAGACAGTAGACTATAGTAGACTAACGATTATAGTAGACTAAAGACAGACAGTAGACTATAGTAGACAGACTACTGTAGACTATATAGTAGACAGATGGTAGACTATAGTAGACTAATGAAGGGAAGACGAGGAATGACTGTTAATGGGCATGGAGTTTCTTTATAAGTGATGAAAATGTTCTGGAATTAGCTGGTTTTGATAGTTTTGTCCAACACTGAATATCTTAGAAACCACTAAAATTTATACTTCAAAAGGAGAATTGTATAGTATGTGAATTACTGTCAAGTCAGTTTCAATCACAGCAAGAGACACTATGTACAACAGAATGAAACATTGCCTAGTCCTGTGCTACCCTCACAATTATTGTTACATTTGAGCCCACTGATGCTGCCACTGTGACAACACATCTTCTTGGGTGTCTTTCTCTTGATTGCTTACCCTTCACTTTGCCAAGTAGGATGTCCTTTTCAGGAACTGATCCTTCCTGATAATACATACAAAGTATTAGACACAAAGTCTGGCCATTATAACTTCAAGGAACATTCTGACTATACTTCCAACACAGATTTATTTGTTTTTCTGGCAGCCCAAGGTTTTCAATATTCTTCTATAACACCATAACTCAAATGCATCAATTCTTCTGTGGTCTGCCTTATTCATTGCATATAAAGTTATTAAATACACTTCAAATGCATACAAAGTTATTAAATACACCATGGCTTGGGTCTGGCACACCTTAGTCCTTAAATTGATATATTTGCTCTTGAAAACTTTAAAGAGGTCTTGCACAGCAGATTTGCCTAATGCAAAACATCAGTTAATTTCTTAACTGCTACGTCCTGTGCATTGATTGTAGATCCGAGAAAAATGAAGTCTTTGACAACATCAATCTTGTCTCCATTTATCATGATATTATGTATTGGTCCAGTTGTGATTATTTTTTATTAATTTACATTGAAGTGCAACCCATAGTGAAGGTTATAGTCTTTGATCTTCATCAGTAACTATTTCAATTCCTCATCCCTTGCAGCAAGCAAGGTTGTACATCTGCATATCGCAGGTTGTTCATGACTCTTCCTGCTGTTGCTGTTAACAGCTGGTTTCCACACATAGTGACTGTGTGTAGGGTTTCCAAGAGTGGCTGGTGAGTTTGAACCACCAACCTTGCAGTTCAAACTGACCTTGCATTCAAGTGCTTTTATCCCACCGTGCCACACCAGTAGTCCATGGGCAAGGGGTTCTTAAAATTGATTCTGTCTAAATCACCTGAAAAAAAAAGGATATTTACTTATTGCTTTACTATTGTATACAATTACTTCCCATCTTCCCTTCATCACTTTTGTCTTTAGTATGACAACAACAACAATAACACATATGGGTAGGTACCACTCCTCCAGGGGATACCCCCAATAGACATTGCTAATTGATGGAATAATTGAAATTTTTCAAGAAAGTGAGGCGGCACAAGAGGCACTCATTCATCTCTGCCAAGGAATTTGGAAGACAACTATCTGGCCGACTGATTGGAAGAGATCAATATTTGTGCCCATTCCAAAGAGAGGTGACCCAACAGAATGCGGAAATCATTGG
>NW_006408600.1:2549677-2550545 GCF_000296735.1 Chrysochloris asiatica | reverse complement strand
TCTTCATCTAAATCAGCTTCTCAGATTATTTGCTCAGCACATGGAAGAATATAACCCTGGTGCAAACCTTTCCTAATTTTAAACCACTCAGTGGTCCCTTGTTCTGTTTGAACAACTGCTTCTTGGTCTATATACAGGTTTCTCATGAGCACAATTAAGTGTTCCAGAATACTCATAAGTTGCAATGTTGTCCATAGCTTGCATTGATCCACACAATCAAAAGCCTTTGTGTAGTCAACAAAGCACAGATAAACATCTTTCTGGTATTCTTTACTCATAACCAAGGTCCATCTGACATCAGCAATGATATCCTTCATTCCATGTCCTCTTCTAAAACCAGCATAAACCTCTGGAAGTTCCCTGTTAATATATGTTTGCAACTCTTCTTTTTACTTTTAGTAAAACTTTACTCACATGGGATATCTATTTTCCAGTGATTTCCACATTGCTTTGAAATGGGCAAATATGGATCTCTTCTTCATAAGCATATGGATATTATCTTACCACAGCTTTTTACTTCAAGATGGATCTTGATGTATTCTTTTTTATGGTGAATGTGATGCCATTCCTCCTCAATTTGTCATTTCAGGATTGTAAACCATGTGATTGTCAGATTCCAGATGGCCAATACCAGTCCATTTCTGCTCACAATTCCTAGAATATCTATGTTTATGCATTCCATTTCATTTTTGACAATTTCCAATTTTCCTAGATTCATACTTCATACATTCCATGTTCCAATTATTAATGGATGTTTACAGCTGTGTCTCTTCATTTTGAGTTGTACCCCACTAGCAAATGAAGGTCCCAAAGGCTTTATTCCATTCACATCATCATGGTCAACTTTAATTTTAAGAGACAGCTCGTC
>NW_006408600.1:2530197-2549167 GCF_000296735.1 Chrysochloris asiatica | reverse complement strand
ATACTGAAGGCTGTGATCTTTGATCTTCATCAGTAAGTATTTTAAGTCTTCTTCACTTTCAGCAAGCAAGATAGAATCATCTGTATATTGCAGGTTGTTAATGAGTCTTCCTCCAATCCTGATGCCACATTCTTCATATGACCCAGCTTTTCAAATTTTTTGCTCATCATACAGAATGAATAATTATAGTGAAAGAATACAACTTTAATGCACACTTTTCCTAGTTTTATACCATTCTTTTGTTCCTCGTGATCACAATTGTTCTGGAATACCAGTTCTTCACAATGTTATCATGATCCACATAGTCAAAATTCTTTGCTTAGTCAATAAAGAACAAGTGAACATCTTTCTAATATTTTCTGCTTTCATCCAAGAGACACCTGAAGTCAGTTATGATATCCCTTGTTTCAAGTTCTCTTCTGAATACAGCCTGAATTTCTGGAAACTCCCTTTCGATGTACTGCAGGAACCGTTTATAATTATCTTCAGTAAAATTTTACTTACATGTGATATGTCTTATGATTTCTGTATTCCATTGGGCCACTCTTTGAAATGAGCACACATATGAATCTCTTCCAATAAGTCAGCCAGGTGGCTGTCTTTCAAAATTCGTGGCATACACAAATGAGTGCCTCCAGAGTTGCATCAGTTTGTTGAAAGATTTCAATTTATATTCCATCATTTACTGGAGTCTGATTTTACACTAATGCCTTCACTGAAGCTTCAGTAATTTCATTCAGTACCATAAATTCTTGATCATAAATTCAGTACCATAAATTGTTATCTCTTGAAATGGTTGAAGTACTTTTCTGTACAATGACTGAATTCTTTCCATCTTCTTTTGATGCTTGTTGGCTTATTCAATGTTTTGTCTACAAAAATCTTCAATATTACAACCCAAGGGTTGAATATTTTCTTCAGTTCTTTCAACTTGAGAAATACTGAGCATGTTCTTCCCTGTGGTTTTCTAACTCCAGGTCATTACACATTTCATTTTAATACTTGACTTTGCCTTCTCGAACTGCCATTTGCAACTTTCTATCTTGGTGTGGCACTGTGGGTTAATGCACCAGACTGAAAAGCTGTTTGAACTGCAAGGTCGGTGGTTCAAGATCACCAGCTGCTCCTTGGAAACCCTATACAGAGTCACTATGGGTCGAAATTGACTCAATGGCACTTAACAACAACAACAAATTCAGCTATTTGACTTCTTCATTCCAATCACTTTAGCTTCTTTACACTCAAGAGCAAGGTTCAGTCTCTTCTGACATCATTTTTGGCTTTTCTTCTTTCCTGTCTTTTTAATGACCTTTTTTCTTCCTGTCTGATGTTCTTGAAGACATCCTACAACTCTTCTGATCTTTGGTCATTAGTGTCTGATATATCAAATCTGTTTAAGATGGTCTCTAAATTCAGGTGGGATATATTCAAGGTCATATTTTGGCTCTTATTGACTTGTTTTACTTTTCATCAGCTCCAGACTGAGCTTGAATATGAACAATTGATGGTTTGTTCCACTACTGGCCTCTCGCTGTGTTTTAGCTGATGACATCGAGCTATTCCACTGTCTCTTTTCATATATCCAGTCAATTTGATTCCTGTGTATTCCACCTGGGCAGGTCCACATGTATAGTTGCCATTTATGCTGTTGAAAAATATATATATATATGCAATAAATAAGACATTAGTCTTGCAAAATTCTATTATATTCTCTCTAGCAACATTTGTATCACTAAGGACATATTTTCCAAAACCCAATCTTTCCTCTGTTTTGCATTCCAATCACCAGTAATTATCAATGCATTTTGATTGCATGTTTGATCAATTTCAGACTGATTAAGTTGGTAGAATTCCTCAATTTCATCATCACTAACTTTGGTTGTTAAGGAGCTCTGGTAGCATAGTGGTTACGAATTGAGCTGCAAACCTCAAGGTCAGCGGTTTGAAACTACCAGCTGTTCCACAGGAGAAAGAAGAAGCTATCTGCTCCCGTAAAGATTTATAGCCTCAGAAACCCTATACAGGCTCACTAAAGGTCAGAATCTACTCGACAGTACATAATAACAACTTTAGTTGTTAGTTGTTAGGTGCCATCAAGTCAGTTGTGACTCAGCAAACTTATATGCACAACAGAATGAAACACTGCCTAATCCTGTGCTATCCTTACAATCATTTTTAAGCTTTTGCCCACTGCTGCTTCCACTGTTCTAATCCATCTCATTGGGGATTTTCTTCTTTTTTGCTTACTTCCACTTTACCTAGCATGATGTCCTTCTCCAGGGACTGGTTCTACTGATAATATGTCCAAAGTTTGAAAGATGAAGTTTTACCACCCTGGCTTCTACGCAGCATTCTGGCTGTACTTCCAACACAGATTAGTTTGTTCTTCTTGCAGTCCATGGTACTTTTAATATTCTTCTCCAAAACCATAGTTCAAATGCATTAATTCTTCTATGGTCTTTCATATTCACTATCCAACATCACTTGCATATGAAGCTATTGAAAATACTATGACTTGGGTGAGGCACAATGTAATCCTCAAACTGCCCTCTTTACTCTAAAACACTAAAGAGGTCTTGTGCAGCAGATTTCCCTAATCCCCAATACATCATTTCATTACTCAACTTCTGCTTCTGTGAGTGTTGGTAGTGGATATAAGCAAAATGAGGTCTTTGACAACTTCAATCTTTCCACGATCTATCATGATGTTATGTATTGGTCCAGTGGTGAGTATTGTTGTTTTCATTACATTGAGGTACTCCATTCACATCGCCACAGTCAACTCGACTTTGAGGAGGTAGCTCATCTCCAGTCATATTTTAAGTATCTGTTAACCTGAGGGGCTCATCTCCCAGCACTAGATTTGATAATATTCTTGTGCTGTTCATATTGTTTCAATATTCAATAAACTGGTGCTATCTGGCAAAGTTCCACTGCTATTCAAAAAGTTTTCAGTACCTAAACATTCAGAAGTAGTCCACCTCTCCTTCTTCCTAATCTGTCTTTGTCTGAAAGTTCAGCTGAAATCTGCCCACCATGGTTGGTGCTTCTGCTATTTAAAATGCAGGTGGCATAGAATCCAACATCACATCAACACTCAAGCCACCACACTATGACAAACTGTGTTTTCCTCATACAGAAAATATTAAATAACTTAGGGACCACACTGGTACCTTAAACCTGTGAGCAGAGTTTTACTTCCAATTAGAAAGCAAATTGGAATCAATTGACCACTACATATTCTATATTCTTGGCTGTGATGGGTTCTTACTTACATTGTTGTTGTTGTTGTTGGGCGCTATTGAATTTGTACCGACTCATAGTGTCCCTGGAGTCCTGATGTGGCACTGTGGGCTTATGTGTCAGACTGCAAAGTCATTTGAACTGCAAGGTTGGTGGTTCAAGCTTACCAGCTGCTCCTTGGAAACCCTGTGCAGGGTCGCAATGAGTCGGAATCGACTTGATGGCACTTCACAACAACATAGTGTCCCTGTGCACAACAGACTGTAACACTGCCTGGTCCTCACCAACCTCGCAATTATTGCTACATTTGTGCCCATCACTGCTGCTACTGTGCCAATCCATCTCGTTGGGAGTCTTCCTCTTCTTCTTCCTCCACTTTACTAAACATGATATCCTTCTCCAGTGACTGGTCCATCCTGACAATATTTCTGAAGTATGAGAGACCAAGTCTGGCAATCCTGGCTGCCAAGGAACATACCATCCACATAGTCAACACAGATCTATTTGTTCTTTTGGCAGTCCACGGTACTTTTAATATTCTCCTCTAACACCGTAACTTAAATACATCAATTCTTCTATGGTCTTCCTTATTCACTATCCAACTTTCACATGCATATGAGGTTATTTAATGGCTTCAGTCAGGCACACCGTAGTGCTCAATCTGACATCTTTGCTCTTCAACACTTTAAAAAGGTCTTGTGCAGCAAATTTGCCTAATGCAATACGTCTGATTTCTTGACTGCTCTTTCCATGAGTGTTAATGATTGATGATAGCAAAAGGAAGTCTTCGACAACTTCGATCTTTTCTCCATTTATATAGATGTTATTTATTGGTCCAGTGGTGACGATTTTTGTTTTCTTTACATTGAGATGCAATCCATACTAAAGGCTGTCATCTTTGATCTTCATCAGTAAGTATTTTAAGTCCTCTCTGCTTTCAGCAAGCAAGGTTGTAACATCTGCATATTTCAGGTTATTAATGAGTCTTGCTCCAATTCTGATGCCACATCTTTCTTCATATAATCCAGCTTCTCAGATTACTTACAGATTGAATAAACATGGTGAATGAATACAATCCTGGTGCACACCGTTCCTAATTTTAAACCATTCAGTGTTCCCTCATTCTGTTCAAACAACTGCCTCTTGGTCTATGCACAGGTTCCATAAGAACACAATGAAGTGTCCGGAATACTCATTCTCTGCAATGCTCATGATCCACACAATTGAAAGCCTTTGCGTAGTCAATAAAGCACAGGTAAGCATCTTTCTGGTATTCTCTGCTTTCAGTCAAGATCCATCTGACATCAGCAATGATATCCCTTGTTCCTTGTCCTCTTCTGAAACTGGCTTGAACATCTGGAAGTTCTCTGTCAATGTATGCTTGCAGTCATTTTTTAATTATCTTTAGCAAAATTTCGCTTGCATCAAATATCAATGATATTGTCCAATGATTTCCACATTCCATTTGGTCACCTCTCTTTGGAACAGGCACAGATATGGATCTCTTCCAGTCACTCGGCCAACTAGTTGTCTTTCAAATTCCTTGGCATAGATGAGTGAATGCCTCCAGTGTTGCATCAGCTTGTTGAAAGATTTCAATTTGTATTCCATCAATTGGTGGAATCTTGTTCTTTCCCAATGCCTTCAAGGCACCTTGGAATTTTTCCTTCAGTATCATTGACTCTTGATCATCTGCTACATCTTCAAATGGTTGAACATAAACCATCTCTTTCTGATACAGTGACTCTGTATATTCCCTCCATTTTCTTTTGATGCTTTCTGCATCATTCAATATTTTGCCCATAGAATCCTTCAATATTATACATCGAGGCTTGGATTTTTCTTCAATTCCCTTAGCTTGAGGAATGCTGAATGTGTTCTTCCCTTTGTGTTTTCTAAGTTCAGTCAGACCTTTGCACATTTCGTTATAATGTTTGACTTTGTCTTTTCAAGATGTCTTTTGAAATTTTCTATTCAGCTCTTTTACCTTCTCATCTCTTCTAGTTGCTTTAGTATCTCTATGCTGGAGAGCAAATTTCAGGGTCTCTACTGAAATCCATTTTGGTCTTTTCCTTCTTTCTTTTTTTCTTAATGGTCTTTTGCTTTCCATCTGTATGGTGTTCTTGATGTCATCTCATAACTCTTCATCAAATCTGTTCTTCAGATGATCTCTAAATTCAGGTGGGATGTGCTCTCAGTTTTACTTTTACTCTTGTGTGCTTGCTTTAATTTTCTTCAGCTTCAACCTGAACTTGACTATAAACAATTGATGGCCTGTTCCACAGTCTGCCCCTGGCCCTGTTTTGCCTGATGATATGAAACTTTTCCTCCATGTATTTCCACAGATGTTGTCAATTTAATTCTGTGTATTCCATCTGATGAGGTCCATGTGTCTAGTTATCTTTTATGCTGTTTTAAAACATAATTCCAATGCAGAAGTCATTGATCTTGCAAAATTATATCATGCAGTCTCCATCATAATTTTTATCAAGACCATATTTTCCAACTAGTGATCCTTTCTCTTTGTTTCCAAACTTTGCATTCCAATCACCAGTATCCACAATACATCTTGATATCATATTTGATCAATTTCAGACTGAAGAATTTGATAGAATTCTTCAAATTTAGCAACACTGGCTTTAATGGTTGGTGCATACATTTGAATAATAGTAGTATTAGCTGGTCTTCCTTATAGGCATATGGATATTATCCTTTCACAGACAGCATTGTACTTCAAGACAGATCTTGATGTGTTCTTTTTCATGATGAATGTGAGACCTTCCTCTCCAATTTGTCATTTCCGGCATAGTAAACCATGTGATTGTCAGATTCAAAGTGGCTAATAACAGTCTACTTCAGCTCTCTAAGGCCTAGGATATTTGATGTTTATGTGTTCCATTTCATTTTTGACAACTTCCAGTTTTCCATTTTCTAATTATTAATGGATGTTTACAACTGCTTGTCTTCATATTGAGTTGTGCCCCATCTGCAAATGAAAGTCTCAAAGGCTTTATTCCACTCACATCTCAGCCAGTTTTACTTTTAGGAGTCAGCTCTTCCCCAGTAGCATTTTGAGTGCCTTCCAACCTGAGGGGCTTATCTTCTGGCACTATATCTGACAATATTCTGGTTCTCTCCATCATGTTCCAATATCCTGGTGCTGTCAGTGTTCATACGATTTTCAGTGACTACATATTTGGAAGTAGTTCATTGCTCCTTCTTTCTAATCTGTCTTCATCTGGAAGCTCAGCTAAAACCTGTCCACAATGGGTGACACTTGTGGTATTTACGGTACCTGTGGCATAGCTTCCAGCATCACAGCAACATGCAAGCTACCACAGTATGGCAAACTGACGGACTAGTGGCGGCTTATTTAGGTAGAGTTCTCTGTTGTCAAGGTCAGAAATGAAAACTGATCTGAATTACCCATAATAGATTTATTTAAAGGGGATCCTGGAAATTTAGGACATTCAACATTTCTCTAATCCCACAGGAAATTTGTACACACAAATCCCAAACAGAAACCTGTTCTTCCTTCCTTGCTGCCTATCTCAGGAATTGATAGTACCACCCACCCAATCATTTATGCCAGAAACTCAAGAGTCATCCTCATCTTCTCCTTTTCCCTGACCCCCCACATTCAGTCAACAGATCCTATCAGTTCTACATCTTAATCATCTTTCAAATCCAAGTGCCATACTTTCATGTAGTCCTGTTACTGGACTGACTTCCATTCACCAGTATTATTAGTGGCTTCCAATATATCTTCCAATTCTGACAGAGAGAACATTGCTAAGTGAAAAGCAGTTCATGCCATTCCTTATTTCTAATAGTCCATGACTTACCTCTGGTGGTGGTGTTTATGTGCCATGGAGTCAGTTCTGACTTATAGCAATCCTATACAGGGTTTCCAATGCTGTAAATCTTTACAAGAACAGAAAGCATCATCTTTCTCCCATGGAACAGTTGGTAGTTTCGAACTGCTGATCTTGAGGTTTACAGCCCAATTCGTAACCACTACACTACTCTAGACCACCAATAAACACAAAACTTTACAAGAGTTTACATAGACTGGCCATCAGCTTCCCCTGTCTCTTCACAATCTATCCTCTAACTTGGTGCTTTGGTAATAATATATTTCTTTTAGTCCATTTGGGTCCTCATATGAGACATCTTAACTCTTTTTTCATGGGATTTACAAATACACTTCCACGATCTCTCCCGAAAATCACTTTCTCCTGGGTAACTTCTGCCTCATTTTTAAATTCTCAGGTAAATGTCACTTCATCAAAAAGAGCCCTTCAAAATAGAGCGCAACACTGATCTTCTTCATCACAGTGTATTGTACTTACTTGTTTAATGTCTGCCTGTTCTGCTATTCTAAAAGTTCCAAGAAAGCTGTGACTAGGTTTGTCTTGTTTGTTTCTCTATTCACGCCACAGAGACTGGAGAACATAATAGATAATTAATAAATAATTGTTGAAATTTTGTTGATAATTTAACTTAAAAAATAAAAGGCTATTAACATTTGCATAGTTTGTTTGCCTCAATTATATTTTGTGAATAGCAGCTGAAAATATTCTATTAAAATAATGTTGTTTAGAATACAGTAGTAATTGTGGATCTGTTTCTTCTTATTATTTTGTTTCTTCTTGTTATTGTCGTTGAGTTGGTTCCGACTCATAACAATCCTGTATAAGGTTTCCAAGGAGCAGCTGGTGAGTTTGAACCACCAAACCTGTAGTTCAAGCCAACTGTGTGGTCCAGTGCTTTATCCCACAGTGCCACACCAGCACTCCATGCAAATCCTAAATTTCAATCTCTTCCTAAATATTGGTCTGTAAAGTTCTCCTTTTTGTTGTTGTTGTTAGATGCCATCAAGTCAGTACCAACTCATAGTTCTGCACAACAGAACAAAACACTGCCCATTCCTGGGCCAACCTCACTATTGTTGCCACACTTGAGCCCATTGCTGCTGTCACTTTGTCAATCCATCTCACTGGGGGTCTTCCTGTTTTTCTCTGATCCTCCACCTTACAAAACATGATATCCTTGTCCAGTGACTGGTCCTTCATAACAATATGTCTGAGGTATGAGAGGTGAAGTTTGGCCATCCTGGCCTCCAAGGAGCACTCTGGCTGCACTTCTTCCAATACAGATCTGTTTGTTCTTTTGGCAGCCCATGGTACTTTCAACATTCTCCTCCAGCACCATAACTCAAATGCATTATTTCTTCTTCTTTTTTTTAAGTTTTTATTGTGAATTGGGTGATAGTTTACATAGAAGAACATCAGCTTTACATTCATCCCGTTGTATTTCGTTTCATTGCAATGATTACAATCCCTTCCATGCATCATCATTCAACAGCATTTGCTTCCAATCCCTTTGTTTTGTTTTGTTTTGTTTTGGATGTACACCAAAGCACTCAGGAATATGTAACCATTCAAACAACTAAAGGGTATACCCTGCACACCAGCCCCAAAGCCGCCAGCACACAGCCCTTCTCCATCCTTGAGGCTAGAGTCTCCAGCTGCTCCAGCTGCTCCATCTCTCCACGTCATTGTCTCTGCCTCCACCTCTGGTGTCACTGCTTCTCAGGAGAGGGTCCCACACTCCACTCTTATCCGTTAGTGGTCCCAGGGTCTTCTGTTCCTAGACATCAAGATTAACTACATCTACCTTTACATTGGTCGCTATGAGTCGGTACTAACTCGATGGCACCTAACAACAAGAAACCTTTACATTTGCAACATTAACAATCAGTCCCGTTAGCAATTATTCACTATTGAACCACAAGAGTCTTATTTCCATCTCCTTTCACAAGTCCCATCTAAACAGGTTGGAACCCACCCAGTGCAGACCTTCCTCCACACCTTCTGAAAACTTGTAAGCCAATCACTTAGTACCTTTGTTGCCCTCTGCCCCCATTTTGGGTAGCCAGTGTCTAAATTGTTCATCCCTGTCAACCCTGTGTACAGAGGGGGTGGGAATGATCCTTGCTGTAAAGATCCATTCCCTCTTTTAAGTTTCTACATCCATAAGTATAGGTCAAGTTTATCAAATTGTAGTGGATTACACTTTTTTTCCCTCTTCTTTCTTCCTCTAGTCAAGTTCTGATCATCCAGCCACTGATGCTAGGTTAAATGGGTACTATCTGCAAGTATGAGCATTCCTGTGCATCTCCCCTCACTTCATATCAGCTGGATGCTTCATTCCCCACTCAAGTCCTCTGAAACTATGTCCCTGTCCACAGGCTCAGGAGTCCCCAGGTCTCGCTATACTTCTGGTCAATTCAGGTAGTGATCCAGGTGGACAGGAATCTATTGAACGTGGTTAGACTTAGCTCACAGCTTCAATGCTGTTTTTCTCCCACTTCCCCTTATCAGTAGACCAATGTGGACACCAGGAAGATTACATGCCTGTTCATGTATTCCCTTTGAGTTTCAGTCTTAGAAGGGGGTTTATCCTACGAGGATTTGATTGCATGCCTTGCTGGCTCCCTAGTGAACAATATGTTTGTTCTGTAGTAGTCAACCAGACTGCCTTTATTGTTTTTTATTTTTCCTGCTGGTCTTTCTTTCAAGAAGTACCTTCTGTTCCTCAAGCTGCTCCAGGCTGGTCTGCTTGTCTTTTCAAGTGGAAATTTCCCACCTCAGAAGATTAAATGCATCAATTCTTCTGCACTCTTCCTTATTCATTGACCAGATTTCACATGAATATTGCGTTATTGAAAATACCATGGCTTGGGTCAGGCACACCATAGTCCTCAAGCTGACATCTTTGCTCTTCAACACTTTAAAAAGGTCTTATGCAGCAGATTTGAGTAATGCAGTATGTTGTTTGATTTCTTGACTGCTGCTTCCATAAGTGTTGATGGTTGATTCAAGAAGAATGAAGTCCTTGACAACTTCAATCTTTTCTCCATTTATTGGTACAGTGGTGATCATTTTTGTTTTCTTTACATTGAGATGCAATCCATACTGAAAATTTTGGTCTTTGATCTTCATCAGTAAATATTTTAGGTCCTCTTCACTTTCAACAAGCAACGTTGTATCATCTGCATATCACAGGTTGGTAATGAGTCTTTCTCCAATCCTGATGCCACGTTTCTCTTCATAGAACCCAGCTTCTCGGATTATTTGTTCATCACACGGGTTGAATAAGTATGGCGAAATAATATAATTTTGTCGCACATCTGTCTTAATTTTAAACCATTCAGTGTTCCCATGTCCTGTTTGAACAACTGCATCTTGGTCCATGTACAGGTTCCTCATGAGCAAAATTAAGTGTTCCGGAATACTCATATTTCACAATTTTGTCTATATGCAAATTCAGACTGAAGCGAAAAGAAAATGAAAATGAGTCCATGGAGCAAAAATATGACCTTGAATATATTCCACTTGAATTTAGAGATCATCTGAAGAACATATTTGATATGTTAAACACTACAGACCGAAAACCATAAGAGTTGTGGGATGACATGAAGAATATCATACAGAAAGAAAGCAAAAAGTCATTTAGAAGACAAGAAAGAAGGAAAAGATCAAAATGGATGTCAGAAGAGACCCTGAAACTTGCTCTCTAGACATGCTAAATAAAATGGAAGAAATGAAGAGATACAAGAGGTAAACAGAAAATTTCAAAGGTCAGCTCAAGAAGACGAAGTCAAATATTACAACGAAATGTGCAAAGATCTGGAGTCAGAAAACCAAAAAGGAAGAACACGCCCAGCATTTCTCAAGCTGAGGGAACAAAAGAAAAAAATTCAAGCCTTGAATTTCATTGTTGAAGTATTCTCTGGGCAAATTATTAAATGATGCAGAAAGCATCAAAAGAAGATGGAAGGAATACACAGAGTTATTGTACCAAAAGGAAATGGTTGATGTTCAACCATTTCAAGAGGTAGCATATGATCAAGAGCTAATAATATTGAAGGAACTGGCAAAGAACAATGTACCAAGAATTGATGGACTGAAAATTGAAATCTTTCAAGAAATTAAGGCGGTGGCACTGGAGGCACTCACTCATCTATGCCAAGAAATTTGGAAGACAACCATCTAGCCAACTGATTGGAAGATAACCATATTTGCACTCATCCCAAAGAGAGGTGACCCAATGGAATGCGGAAATCATCAGACAGTATCTTTGACATCCCATGCAAGTAGTTTTATTTAAGGTAATACAGAAACAGCTACAAGCATGCATTGACAGAGAACTTCCAGAGGTTCAAGATGGATTCCAAATAGGACGTGGAATGAGGAATATCATTGCTAATGTCTGATGTATCTTGGATGAAAGCAGAAAAATGTTTACCTGTGCTTTATTGACTATGCAAAGGCTTTCAATTGTGTAGATCATGACAAGCTATGGACAACATTGTGAAGTATGAGTATTCCAGAACACTTAATTGTATTCATGAGAAACCTGTACATGGACCAAGAAGCAGTTGTTCAAACAGAACATGGGAACACTGAATGGTTTAAAATTAAGATAGGCGTGCAACTGCGTTGTTATGTTTTACCATATTTATTCAACCTGTATGTTGAGCAAATAATCCGAGAAGCTGGGTTATATGAAGAAAAGTGTGGCATCAGGATTGGTGGAAGACTCAATAACAACCTGCGATATGCAGATGATACAACCTTGCTTGCTAAAAGTGAAGAGGACATAAAATATTTACTGATGAGGATCAAAGACCACAGCCTTTAGTATGGATTCCATCTCAATGCATATTGAAAAGAAAACAAAAATCCTCACCACTGGACCAATAAACAAAATTCTTATCAATGGAGAAAAGACTGAAGCTGTCAAGGAATTCATTCTTCTTGGATCAACCATCAACACTTATGGAAGCAGCAATCAAAAAGTCAAACAATGTATATCATACTCAAATCTGCTGCACAAGACCTTTTTAAAGTTTTGAATAGCAAAGATGTCAGCTTGAGGATTAAGGTATGTCTGACCCAAGCCATGGTATTTTCAATAACCTCATATGCTGGACAGTGAATAAGAAAGACCATAGAAGAATTGATGCCTTTGAGTTCCGGTGATGGAGGAGAATATTGAAAGTGCCATGGGCTTCCAAAAGAACAAACAGATCTGTGTTGGAAGAAGTCAAGCCAGAGTGCTCCTTGGAGGCCAGAATGGCCAAACTTCATCTCATACTTCGGACATATTTTCAAGAGGGATCCATTACTGGGAAAGGATATCACATTTTATAAGGTGGAGGGTCAGAGAAAATGATGAAGACCCCCAGAGAGAAGGATTGGCAAAGTAGCAGCATCAATGTGCTCAAGTATGGCTACAATTTTGAGGTTGGCCCAGGACCATGCAGTGGTTTGTTCTGTCGCTATGAGTCAGTACCAACTTGATGGCACCTAACAACAACAAACAAAGTTCTCCTGGCACAGTGCTACCCTCTATTTTGAGGGATCTAGAAATGGTGATTATGTCATCTAGTAAGGTAGTTATGAGCTTTAGAGCTTATATATTTCAAGAGTCTGCAAGGAATAGCCATTTCACACATGGTAGCTATTATAAAGGAGTCCTGGTTTGGTTTGTGCTGTAAGATTAGCACTAGATCACAAGGTCGGTTTGAACAGCAAGCTTGGTGGTTCAAACTTACCAGCCACTCCTCAGAAAACCTCTACATGATAGCTATAAAGCTATTATTAAAATGGGGAGAAAGGAATTGATAGTTCAGTGGTAAAATTCTTGCCTCCCATGTGGTCGAGACTCAGATTTGAGTTCCAGCTAATGTACCTAATGTTCAGACACTACCTATCAATGGAAACTTGAGTGTTCAACAGGTTACAGATAAGTTTTTAGACTAAAAAGGACTTAAAAAAGGACTAGGAAGAATGTTCTGGTGATCCACTTCACAAAATAAGCCATAGAAAATATCTAAAACTAGATCACAATGATCTGACCCACAATCAGTCATGGGGATAGTGCAGGACCTGACAGCATTTAGTTCCATTGTGCCTGGGGTCACCTTGAGTTGGTGAACATCAGCAGTTAACATGAACAACTATTAAAGAAAAAAGAATAGGTAAGTGAATATCTGGGGGGTAAGTTGCATATTGTATATATGTGTTTGTGTATGTGTACAGTTTGAACTCTCTTAAGGCAATTTCTATAATGGTGACACTGGCTAATTTTGTAAGACACTTGAATATATGGAGTTATGCCAGGGAATGGCAAAATCCAAGAATACTCTGAGGTCTAAAGGAATCTTAAAAGGCAAATAGACTAATTGGAGTGTATAGTTGTTGTTGTTGTTAAGTATCGTGGAAAGGTTCCAACTCACAACAACCCTATATAGGGTTTCCAAAGAGTGTCTAGTGAGTTTGAACCACCAATCTTGTGGTTAGCAGTCCATTGTTTATCCTGTAGCGCCACACCAGGCCTGTGGTGTACTAGGATAATAATACGGCCATCTTGCATCTGGTTAATTTCAAATCAGGGAACTAAATCTGCAGTCCATGAAACCCTATGAGACTTGTAAATGGACGTCTAAGTGCTTGTGATATCCTTTTAAAATAAGACAAAATGGTATGTGTGTATGTATGTACACATATATGTGTCTGTGCACTACTCTGAAGAGATGTTCCATAATTTTCAATAGCCTCTCAGTATATGAACAAGAAAATATTTCTTTAGAAAATCTGGCGTTCTGGTAAAAATTGCAATATTGACTATGTGGAGGTGTGGCATCTGGCTAGGTAAAGCAGTATTTTCTACTAAGTCAAACATTAGAAGTCTTAGGACCAAAATAATCTCAACTATGTCTTCTCCACTATGTAACCATCTGTCCAGCATGTGAGCCATTAACATTGCTTTTTGTTGATGGTCTTCATATACTCATTTGCCAAGAAATTGCACTGAAACCAGTTCAAAAGAATCATCTAATCCATTGTATTGAAAAACAAATAAATGAGGCCCCTATATATACAACTCTATGTTGCTAAAGAGTGACAGTTTGTGGGGGATTAGCACACACTGACCCAAGATTGCCTGTAAGTCATTCATCTACTACAGTTCATAATATACATTTATATATTTCTATTGGAGTCCAAAAAATCGCAAGGATCACCAGGTGTTGAAATAATTTATTTCAACACTTAATGCATCATCTGTCCCGTATTTCCACATATTGTGTCATCACAATTTGACCTCAACCCATTGTTAAATATTTAATAGTACTGTTGGATAAACAATACAAAGTATAGTTTACTTTTGAGTGTGTCTTTTACATAAAAAATAATAATAATAAGCCAATACATGCTGCAAAAGGCACATATTAAAGTTTTTGTACTTACTATGCTAACTGGTAGAAAATGAGATGTTAAAATAAAGGAAACTATAGAGAGGATGAATTGATGAGGAAGACCTACGGCCATTGAAAAAATGTCATAATTCTCTAATAAAGAATAAAGTCAGAAAGTAATCGCCAGCCAACTGTTGGCATAATGGGTACTATGTTTCCATCTCTAAAAATGTAAGCAGAATAATAAATTGCTTTGAGTAGGAACCTATTCACATAAATCCAGTGAAATGATATTCAACAAAACACTATCCAATAGAGGATCTTTAAAAAAAAAAAAAAAAAATTCACAGAGTATAAATCTCATGGAAACAGAGATTATGCATTTAAGGGAGTGACTTTGGTCTAAAAGAAACATCACAAGAAGGCATGCAAGAGATTCTGATGAGTTAGCACACCACTCCTGGAAAGTATACTCAACACAACCTTTTTGACTGGCGGTGGAAATCAACTTTAGGGAGGATGAATACAAGTACCAGCCTGCACCAGGAAATCTTTACAGTCCATTGAGTTTCTTTGAGATACAGAGATGAAACTGCATAGATTATCCTATTTCAACAATATATTTTTCAATGACAGTCATATTATAAAATGTATGTACAAAACATAGCTGAGATACTTTTTTAAATAAGTGGAAAGATATGTCATGTTTATGGTTTGAAGCACTCAATATTATGTAAATGTCTATTCGCCCTCAAATTAGTCTATCCCAATCATAATTTCATCAAGCTTCTTTTGGTAAAAAAAACTTGACAAGTGAATTCTAAAAGCTTGTCAACTAGAATATCCAAAATAATCTTGAAAAAGAAAAATTAAGTTGGAGGAATTATACTATCTGACTTTACTACTTACAATAAAGCTAAAGTAATGAAGATACTGTGGTACTGGCCCAAGATCAAGAACAGTATACTGAGTCCAGAAATAGATCCATACTTATGAGGCCATTTGATCCTCAACAAAGGTGCAAAAACAAAATACAAAATGGACCTAGGATAAATTCCCTGTGTGGCACTATAGGATAAGCACTGGACCATGTAAGGTCATTTGAATTGTAAAGTCGGTGGTTCAAACTCACCAGCCTCTCCTTGGAAAGTCTATGCAGGATCACTATGAGTCAGAACTGACTCAAACACACTAAAACAACAACAACAATGAGGGAAGATGACTAAATGAAAATAGACAGACTGTCTAAATTCATGCCTTACTGCCTTCTGAACTTTGGGTCTATCATCAATACAGTCTTGGACCAATTAAGCACCAGAGTTGAGACAAGATTCATATAAAATAAGAAATGAGAGTGACAACATGATGGATGATAAATAGCAACTGTGTCAACTGCTTATTACAATACTGAGTAAGCAAACACTTACAAAAAGAACTAATTATACAATGTACAAATCACTGCTATTCTATGAAAAGCTAGCAAAAGATTGCAGAAACTAAAACGGGCAAAAGAAATGCAGCATACCAATAACTAACTGACACAGCCAAACAATAATCCAGAAAGAGTGGTGCTTACTTTAATATATTCCCCATTAGATCAAAAGGTAAGGAAAGAGAACAGCAATTAATGGTTTATCCTCACATTTTCCATACAATAGAAAGTGTACATTGAATCAGGGTTAGAAATGTTAAAGGTCACATACTGTTATTTTCAGTCATCTTCAAATAAATGAGTCATTTGTATTATCAAACTAACCTAAGCTATGGTAAAATATTTAGAACATTGATCCAACAGAGGATTCCTATCTCAAGGTATAATTTGAATTATTAACTAAGGTTTATTTTAATGACTTAATTTACGATAAACTGAATCTGCTGATATTGCTAGCTTAAAGTGACTCTATAGCACATATATATATAATTCTGAAAATAAAAAATAATTCTAAAATTGGAGGGGAAAATATATCACACAAGAAATGTATTAAAAACCAGATAATAGCAATAAGAAAGGATGCTTCCTAATAGACTGATTCATCCTAACACCAAAGCAAAGATGAAAAGGAGAATGTTCAGTTAATCAATGAACTGTGTTCTCAGTACTGTATAGAAAGTATATATTGTGCTAACATTTTAGACAAGCTTATTCAACTGGTGGTTTGGACACCTTGGATAAATATTGCTTTTATGTACTCACATTTCTTAACTTTTCAGTTCTGCAACAATTCAGCCAATACAGAACTCTTGCCCCCACTCCCCACCTCAACTGTGAAGTTGCACAATTCCAAAGCCCATGATGACGCATTAAGTAACTGTTTTTGTGCCTAGATGAACAAAATCTTATTTTAAAATAATTTCAACCTATTTACAAATGTTTCTTAATCAAGATCAGTTACTTGCATACAAAGACTTAATAGTCATTTTGCAAAACACCTAACTTCGTAGAGCTTGGGCATTTAATTTTCAGGCACAAGACAAAAGCTTCTCAGTGTACTACTTTCAAAATTTCAATATATAACCTGATTCCATCCTTTCTATATTCTCTTTCTTAGGAAACAAGAGACTTAAGCAGGCCAATTTAGGTCTCAGAAAGCAATTTCATATTATTTCAATTAGTTATCTCGAGAGCTATATTCAATCATTTACTAAATTCTAATATTTTAAATTTATAAACTTCAGAAGGAAGATATTGTTTGAAGCTGACAAAAAAATCTAAGAACAGCACCCTTTTTGTGTGCTAGCTGCCCAGAAATCCAGTTACAAAGTGGTCCTATTGTGTTTCTCATAATTTATGGTTACTTTCTTGGCAAAGCAGAGAGGAAAAAAATAAGAAGTCAAATTTGGAGACATACAACAAAAAGGAGAGAAGACATTTTTATGTAACATGTCCCCTTGACTTCCTAGTCCTCTACAAACCCAGTATTTAACATTTACAGGACATAAAACAGTATAAGAAACAGCAGCTGTTTGTCTGTGACGTCACTGAACAGGTGTGATACCATTTCATACCACTGAAATCAGATGGATCTCTTGTTGATGCTCACAGGAGGTCCATATAAAACTAATATTGACTTGTGTCTCATTTCCTCAGAAAATAACGTGGGATGACAAGAATCCTTATGACTGATCTGTGCAGATTTGGAGTAGACATTATCCCAAACAGATCAATACTATCCAAGGTGCAGCTGAAAAACAGGATGAACTTGTATCATTAAACAAACACAAGCTGCTTATTCACAAGGGCAAAAGCAACACAGCATTTGTATTTTCCAGTGTATTTGCCAGTGACCTCAACCCTGACCTGCAGAACCACCCTCTCTGGGGTGAAAATCCTATGCTGGGTCTCATTCTGGTGAGTGGTGACATGTTGTACTATGGTGGTTATGTGCCGTGGAGTCACAAGCAACTCATAGAGACCCTGTTAATAGTTTCTGAGGTTATAAATCTTTACGGGAGCAGAAAGCCTCATCTTTCTCCCGCAGAACTGGTAGTTTCAAACTGCTGACCTTAAGGTTCGCAACCTGATTCGTAACCACTTAAGAGCTATTATATCCGCTTGGGCCTCACCAAGACAATTACATGATGCCAAGATAACCAGTGCCATAGATATAACTGAATGTCTGTCAGAGACAAAAAAAAAAAAAGGAATTACGTTTTAAATTTTTTACACAATTATACTGCAATGCAACTGTGTGAACACATCTGGAATTAAATTGATTTAGAAACTTTCTATGGCACCAACTGCTTCTATAACATGAACAATAAAATCACTGAATCAACCTAATACTACTGCTCAAAGGTTCAGAAAAATCTTTTCATTAACCTCCAAAATTGTCTCTATTGTAAGTTTCATGTAGCCAAATTCAGCAGCACCACCCCTACCTGTACATTCCTTTTTATATCAAAAAGTGCATATGTAAACTAGTAAGATTTCCTTTGTTAGAGTGTTATAAAATATAGGGAAATTATGGTTCTTTTACTTTAAATTAAAATGTGACCCTATGTTCCTCTGGACTCCTGGTATGACACTTACGGTAAGCATTCAACTGCCAACTGGAAGGTCAGAGGTTCAAATCCACCAAAAGCTCCTCGAAAACCCTATACAGGGTTGCTATGAGTCAGAACAGACTCAACGGCACTTAACAACGCAACACGTTCCTCTAGAAAGGGGGTTATATAGACATGACTAAATTTACACATTCTGTATGGCCCTAGAGTTTGTCCTTAAAAAAAAAAAGACCCCGGCTTTCATAAGTTACAGGCAGATTCAGGGCCAATAACTATACTTAAAAGAAGGACAAATGTAAAATCACGTATGTCGGGTATTAAAATATTTGTAATGTCCACTGGTAGTATTACAGTGAGTTCCAACCACCTACCATCTTTTATGTGTTTACAACGTTTAATTCATTTTTGTAAACCTAGATACACGGTTTGATGTTGTTGTTGTTGTTAAGTGCC
>NW_006408600.1:2511454-2529987 GCF_000296735.1 Chrysochloris asiatica | reverse complement strand
AAAAAAAAAAGAAGAAGAAGAATCAACTACCAAAAATGTTTGGCTTTCTCCTTTCAACCAAGTTTTTCCTGAGATGGGTAAGGGAGGAGAAAACAAACTTTCCCTCAGCATATTACAGTATAAGAACGATATCCATCTCTCTGAATAAAGAACAAATTAATTTGGCTTTGGAACTCTGCCATTGAGTGGCGGCTCCTGCAAAGGGGACAGTTTGCTATTAATTGTTAATGTCGTCTGCCATTAGAGGGCACTAAACAACTCTACATTAATGCTGCATTGGAGGGAAGAGAGAAAGGGAGACGGGAAAAGAAGGGAGGGAAATAGGGGGTGGGGAGAGAATCGAGGCAGCGTCGGGGAAGCGGGAGGGAAAGAGAAGAGGGGAAGGGATGGGCGGACGGTTGGAAAAGAGGGAAAATGGAGAGGGAGAGGGAATGAATCTGGAAAGATTAAGAAGGAGTGGAAGCCCCCAGAGTCGTCTGAAGTGAGCAAAAAGCCAGCCTCTCCCCCCCACCCCCGCCGCCGCCGCCGCCGCCGCCGCCGCCGCCCGCGCCCCTCCCCTCCCGTCCTGACGACGGTAATTATAAAGCGAAAGGCAGCGGCGAGGTCACTGTTTTTACCAGCCTGCTGCACCGAATGCGCGCAGTGCAGGTGCGGCGGCCGCGGGGTTTTGTGATTCATGCCCACTTTCAAAGGGGGGCTTGGGCTTGTCTGAGAGGCACCCAAACAACTGTCTTCTAATATTAGCACGGCTGTATTTCGGGATCTATTATAGTCTGTCCAGACAGATCCCATTGTAATGGGATCTTTTATTAAAAGATTAGCACTATCTCCTGCAGTTGGTGGAAAAAAATCTGTTATCACTGAGTTATTTGCAGTTGTGGAGGGGATAGGAGGGGGTTGGTGGAAGATGGGGGGGGGGGGCGTGAGGACGAAAAGAGGACTGGGGAGGGGCTAGCGGAGGAGTTTAGGGGGGCGAAGAGGGGCGTCTTTTAAAGCCGTAGAACAAATCCCAGTGACCTGAAAATGTCCAAGAATTTTGTCTGCATACTTCGCTGTCTGTTGTCCTTCGGGCTTCAGAAGCGAAAAGAATAGAAATTTAAAGGCAGCTTTGGAATAAACAATATAGCATTTTCCGTGAAGTCATCGTTTTATTTAAAAGGAAATATTGCCTCCTCAGTTTCATTCAGCGGTGCCAAAAATGTTATAAATGAGAGACCCGCCAACTTTCAGCGAAGAATGCCAGGCACTGTGCTTAATAAACTGAGGCTACAGAAGTTCATTATCGATGTTGCAATCTTTTTTATTCCGCGAACCGGGAGAGGGACAGAGAAAGAGGGGAGGGAGAGAGCGAGAGGGAGCGGGGAATCGAAGAGACTGGGAGAGACAGACACGAGACACACCGGACAGAAACTGGGGAGTCTCTAAGCAGGAGAAGGGGGGCAGACCGCCTACGTCGGCGCCCCAGCTCTGGGCTCGGTCTCCCGACGCAGCCAAGTGAAAGGGAAGAAAAGAAAGGGAGAGGGCGCGACAGTACCAGAGGGGAGGCCAGGCCTGAGGTGTTAAACATTTTTTGTTTGCTCCTGACTCCTCTAGACGAAGGGCCGCACCTCGGCTATGCTTAGGCTGGATAGGCTTCGGGGCCCTGATTATTGGCATCAACTCTGGCCTGGGAGCGGAAGCAAAGTAAGGTTCGTACAGACCCAGACACAAAACCTTGCTGGGTCCGGCGCCCAAGCTGCGGGAACTGAAAATTGCCGCGCGCCACAGCTGAGCCGACAGGCCAGCGCTGTCCGCCCGCCACTGGAACGGGTCGTTTCGGCAGCCGGGAGCTCTTTGGGCGTTTGCGAAGTCTGTCTGGAGCAGAGGAGTGGCAGTGCGGAGACAAACTCCCGGGTTCCCCCGCTCCTCCCGCCGCCACCGCCTCCAGCGCCCCCACCGCGCCCTCACTCGCACACACGCACACATACACACACACACATACTCTTTCTCTCTTTCTCACTGTCTCTCTCTCTCTCTCTCTCACACACACACACACACACACACACACACACACACACACCGCCACCCCGGGCGCGCCGGCGCTGCCTACGAACGGCGGCGTGCAGGACTTGAAGTGGGTGTTCTTCCCCACTCCCCACCCCCGAAGCGTTGCTCCCACCCCCCGGCCCAGTTGCCTTCCCCCTCCCTCCCGCTCCTACGCAAATAAGAACTCGGCGATTCCCCTCCTGCTGCTTTGATTTCGGGCACCTCCAACAGATAATTGGGAAAGGTTTCCAGAAGGTGGGAAATGTCACCTGATTCACACTGAACTTTTAAGAGCTCCCCACCCCCAAGAAGCCACGCACACCCTCGCTCGCAGCCGCCCTCCCACAGCCCCACACACTGGGAGACCGCCCACCGCAAACCTCGGAGACCCCCGTCTAGATTTAAAGCGCGGCTGCGCCCGGCTTCTGACGTCCATTGAATCGCGCGGGCGGCCGGTGGCGAGCGCGGGGCTGCGCCGGGATCGCTGCGCCCTCCGCCGCTCGCCTCTGCGACGTGCACCGCTTGCCGGAGCCACCAGCCGCTGCGCCCGCTGCCCGCGCCGCTGCGCTCCTCGCCCAGTGCCTGCCCCCAGGATGGTCCGTCCGAGGCACCAACCCGGCGGGCTTTGCCTCCTGTTGTTGCTTCTCTGCCAGTTCATGGAAGACCGCAGCGCCCAGGGTAAGCGAGGGAGATGCGCTGGGGAGGCTCGATTACGGGCACGGGTTTGGACTTTCTATCCACTTGGGTCTCTTGTGAGCAGTGCTGCTCTTGAAAGATGTTGGATCAACTTAACGACTCCAGGATGGAGACAAGTGGGAAAACTGAAAGCAGTGACACTTTGGGGCTGGAAGAGGAGTTTGGAGCTCGGTTACCCTTAGAAAGGAAAAGCTGTAGACTCTCTGAGTAGTTAGGGTTAGATACTCCAAGTTCTACCATAATGAGTTAAGATGTTAGATCCCCTGTTTGGCTCTGAAGAAGGGGGCACGCTTCAGTAGCCTGGAGATTTCAGTCGACCCATTTGTAATTTTAGCATTTCTCCCTCTCACATCTTTTGGATACTTTAAAAAAATCACTGTAGTGACTGTGAGGAGGACAGATACTGTATTTTCTTCAGCATCTGGGGGATGTGGTTTCAGAAACTTTGCCCAAAATTGGAAATGTGGGTGCTGAAATTTTTAGAGGTAAGTAGCTTTCTGCCTGGTGGATGCTTCTTCCAACACCCTCCCCTACACACACTCCGTGTACACACACACACACACAGACTCAAACTATTAATCCGGAGTGTTTTTAAGAGTAGTTTCACAGTGTATTTCCCTTTGCCTCATTCCTCTGACTTAACTTTCTGTAGAACAGTGAGGAACCCACAACTGACTCCAATTTTGAGATGAACTGAGAGCACATTTATAAAAAGTGTATCTTTTAAAATTCGATTTATTTATTTCAGTTAGTCTTTGGGGATTTTTTTTTTTTAATAGAAATCATAATAGCAGTTTGCAGTCCGATTATTGGAAAAGGCATATTGGTGGTTCCTAAGAGCTTTTCCTGACCAAAATTCTACCCTTAACCAGGGGCCTGGGGCAAGAAGAGAAAGTGTTTGTAAAGATTTCTTTGTAGGTATGAGGTAGGTGTATACAGCCATGAAAATTGTGGAAAGCATGCCTCATTTTCTTGTCCCCTCTTCACTTGCCAAGAGACAGAAGGTGTAACTTTACCTTCTAAACGTTAATGTTTTAAGTATGAGAAGGGGCCCCCTGGGCACTGCCTCTGGCCTTCTGCACAGCTTATCTTTAGGTTGCCCGCCTTGCACAGCGAGGCACTGCCTGGATGCAGAGGACTTGGGCACCCGGGGACGGACGCTGCCCTCGGAGATTTCGAAAGATCGCGGTGGCTGCGGGGCGTCCTTCGCTGCAGGCAGATTGCAAAACCCGCCCGTCGGGCAGACGGTGCCTGGAGACCCGCGAGGGGCAGTTCCTGGCTGCACCTAGTTACTTATTTTGCTTTCATTTTTCACAAATGCCTTTTACTTTATCTGTTCCTGCATGTATCTGCCTGCCTGTCTGTCTGTCTATCTCCTTCTCTCTTTCTGTCACTCTGTCTCTCTCTGTCTGTGTGTGTGTGTGTGTCTCACTCTTTCCTTCTACTTTCTTAACCCCTGTCACAAATAATACCCGTACCGCCTACATGAAACCAACATGTAAAAACATCCGTCGCATCCTGTTTTTGTCAGGTTCTTTAATCTGCTCTTCGAGTCGCTGCAGGTTATGAAATGGGACGAATAAAAGTAAACAGTCTAGTAAAAGTCAATGCAGGCTGCACGTGTTGTGTCTGGGTCACGGGTAACTGACATTGATATGGCTGGGGAGCTCTGGCTTCGCGCCCTCGCCCTCCCTCCCCCTCGCCCACCTCCCACTGCTCCCATCTGAACCCCCGCCCCCCTCCCCCACCAACTTCGATTTATTTTCTGCTTTTCTCGCCAGGCTCTCATCCCTTCCTCCACACTCACCACCTCCCCATCCTGCTCCGTCTCCTTGCCTCCTGTGCTCACCGCCTCCTTTTCCTTACCCCGCTGTGCACTCACCCACCTCCCCACCCCTGTCTCTTCGCAGCTGGGAATTGCTGGCTACGCCAGGCAAAGAACGGCCGCTGCCAAGTCCTGTATAAGACAGAACTGAGCAAGGAGGAGTGTTGTAGCACCGGCCGTTTGAGCACATCGTGGACCGAGGAAGACGTGAATGACAACACGCTCTTCAAGTGGATGATTTTCAACGGGGGCGCCCCCAACTGCATCCCTTGTAAAGGTAGGATTCTTCCTCCCCAACTTGAGGCCTTCAGTAGAGGGCGTCTTGCCCTCAGCTTCCTTACTGCCTGACTGGGGGTTGGGACTTGGAAAGCTTTGTTTGTGGGTTTCCCCTTCCTTCCCCCAGCCCTGGTAAACCATTCGGTGTAATCCAGCCTGTTTGATGCTGCGGGCAAAATAGGGTCACAGAAGTCCCTAGACTTCTTAGCCAAGAGTGGTGGTAAAGCCAGCCAGCACTCCCTGCTTGAGAGATGTGGGTATCCAGGCTCAGCCCAGTATTTCCACCTCTTCCTTCCCTCCCGGGCTCCCTGCAGAGAGGTATGCACCCCCAGGCCAATTCTTGTCTGCACGATTAAGCAAGATACCTCCTGGCTGACCTACAGACTGCTTGGCTCTAGTTCTAATCCATGCCTCTTTCCAACTGGTAGAAACGTGTGAAAACGTGGACTGTGGACCCGGTAAAAAATGCCGAATGAACAAGAAGAACAAACCCCGTTGTGTCTGTGCTCCTGACTGTTCCAACATCACCTGGAAGGGCCCTGTCTGTGGGATGGATGGGAAAACCTACCGCAATGAATGTGCGCTCCTCAAGGCCAGATGTAAAGAGCAGCCTGAACTGGAAGTCCAGTATCAGGGCAAATGTAAAAGTAAGTCCTCACTGCTTGAGCAATGTCTGCCTTCCAGCATTGGACCTGAAGTAGACCCCTGGAAACCCCTGCTCCCCCCCATGTCCATAGTAAGATAATGATAAAAATCATGATACCATATAAAGGAATCCATTTCTGACTTCATTAAGAAGGGTGAAGACGCAAACCTAGAGTAATAGAATTGGAAATTATAAGACTGTCAAAACTAGTTTTTCAAAGCTGGATGCTTTGGTTTCACAATTTCCTTGATATCAAATGTTCACTCCTACAGACCAGAAGGTGCCTAGTAATATGTATATCTGTCTTTGTTTCAGAGACTTGTCGGGATGTTTCCTGTCCAGGCAGCTCCACATGTGTGGTGGACCAGACCAATAATGCCTACTGTGTGACATGTAATCGGATTTGCCCTGAGCCCACCTCCTCTGAACAGTTTCTCTGTGGGAATGATGGAGTGACCTACTCCAGTGCCTGTCACTTGAGAAAGGCTACCTGCCTGCTGGGCAGATCGATTGGATTAGCCTACGAGGGAAAATGTATCAGTAGGTATTGAGGAAAGAAAGAGAGGAGCCAGAAGGCTAATTCTTGTATTATAGCTGTGGGGCTAGCCAATCAATAAAAGTGAAATTTGCCTTCCCAAACATAATTTCACAAGAGGGAGAAATACTCTCCCGTTTAAATAAACTGTCTTGACCACACCATCCCTCATGGAAGTCATTGTCTTCTAAAAGTGTTGACGTATATATATATATGGATATGTATATAGATATCCATACATATATATTTAAAAACAAAAAACAAAAACACACCAGCAAGAAGCAAAAACTATTTTCCATCGTAAAAAGCTTAGAATTCACTCCTTTTTTTTTTTTTCTTTTCTCCTAAGGGCTAGACTTGCTAGAGGGAGACAGTGACTCTGTAGGATAAGAACTGAACTGCAAAACAACAGAGTCAGTGGTTCGAGCCCACCAGCCGCTCGCTCCTCAAGAGAAAGATGGGGCTTTCTGCTCCTAAAAATATTTACAGTCTGAGAAACCCCAGACAGGGCCATTATGAGTCAGGGGTGCTGTGGCTCTGTAGATAGACGCTGTACTGCTTGACCACAGGTCAGTGGTTCGAGCCCACCAATAGCTCCCTTGAAGACAGATGAGGGATTCTGCTTCCAGAAACCCTATACAGAGTTGCTATGAGTCAGGAGAGATGTGGCTCAGTAGCATAAGCACTGGGCTACTAACCACAAGGTCAGTGGTTCAAGTTTGCCAGCTGTTACCTGGGAGGAATATGAGACCTTCTGCTTCTGGAAACACTATACAGGGTTGCCATGAGTCGGAAGCTCTGTGAGTCAGTGGCTCTGTAGGGTATGCACTGGACTGCTGGCCCATATGGTCAGTGGTTCAAGCCCAACAACTGCTCCCTGGCAGAAAGATGAGACATTCTGCTTCTGGAAACCCTATATAGGGTTGCACTTAACAACAGCAACATGAGTCGGAACTGACTCAAAGCCCTTAACAACAGCTGGAAGATAATTACTTAAGAGTTCTTAAAATGTGTTATCAGATTTCAATAACTCATAGAATTTTTTTTCTTTTTAAAGTCTCACTTGTGGAAAGTAATCAGATACGTATTTAATTCAAAGATATTATTAAATCCTGATCCAAAATTATTCTCTCTATGCTTTAATGTAATTTTTAAGAAACTGTAGGGTTTTGTTGTGATTGTGTGTGAGAGAGAGAGGATTTGCGTTTCAGCTTCATTACCAAGCCTTTTTTGCCTAATGTCTCCTTTACCATCATATGTGAGGAATAAGAGAGATATGTTTATTGCTAAAGAACAAGAGAAAGGAAGGGGAAATCAATTTACTCATCACAGATGTATTATATCCTAGAAGCAAAGTCCTGTGAAGATATCCAGTGCACTGGTGGAAAAAAATGTTTGTGGGATTTCAAGGTTGGCAGAGGCCGGTGTTCCCTCTGTGACGAGCTGTGCCCTGAGAGTAAGTCTGACGAGCCTGTCTGTGCCAGTGACAATGCCACTTATGCCAGCGAGTGTGCCATGAAGGAAGCTGCCTGCTCCTCAGGTGTGCTGCTGGAAGTAAAGCACTCCGGCTCTTGCAACTGTAAGTGCAATTTTTAACCTTGCTGCAATTTAAGGCTTCCCCAGGCAAGCCCTAGGGAATAGAGACTTAAAAGCACGCAAACCTCCCACATAAGCCTGGTTCTGTGTAAATTAGGGAGCTGCTAAATTTCACCAGCAATTCGGTGATCCATAGAAAAATTCCCTGGAATGTTTCCTGGCTTTTAAGACTGGTTCAGTGATCAGCAGCAGTGGGATTGTTGCTAAAATCCTATTCCTAGTCATTTGCCATAATTCTCTGCTTTAGTACTGTGCTTTGCTGTTTGCTTGATTAACACTTGAATTTCTACTAACTGATTCAAAAGTTGTTTTTTTTTCTTCTTCTTCTTCTTCTTCTTCTTCTTCTTTTCCAAAGGCAGCCTTATATTATCACACATGGGCTGCTGCTTTTTTGCAGTTGCTCCTACTAACTCTGAATTAAGGACCCAAAGCAGTTATACCTAGAACACAAGAGCGCTTTTTATCTGATTTCAGGAATCTGCCCGTAAAACCTGAGCCATTGATTCTTCAGAACTTTCTGCAGTTTTTGACTTCATAGATTATGGTGGTTTTTTTAAAAAAAAAAATTAAAACTTATTGCATAACAGCAGATGCCAAAAAAAAAAAAAAAGCATCTCACTGCAAGTCACATAAAAATGCAACGCTGTAATATGGCTGTATCAGAGGGCTTTGAAAAGATACACTGAGCTGCTTCTGCGCTGTTGTTGTCCGTATTTAAACAACAGCTCCCTGTATTCCCCCATCTAGCCATTTCGGAAGACACCGAGGAAGAGGAGGAAGATGAAGACCAGGACTACAGCTTTCCTATATCTTCTATTCTAGAGTGGTAAACCCTCCGCCAGTGTTCAGTGTTGCCTTTGGCACAAAACAAAACAAAAACAAACTAACTAACTAAGAAAATAGAAAAAAATATATTGTCCATACTGTAAATAAGTGTATGCTTATTTATTTGGGGGGAAAATGATACATAAAGGACCTTTGTCCCTCAGCTCTCTCCCAGGTCACCTTGCTACTCCATTGGACACGGAGAGGCGGTCATTGTGAGGTCTACTGGATGAGGCCTATAGTTGAGACTTGTAGACATTTATTTATACTGTGTCATGTTTTATAATTTATACATAAAATGTCTGGTTGACTGTACACCTTGTTTTTGAAGAAATTTATTCGTGAAAGGAAGAGCAGTTATTTATTGTGAGGTCTCTTGCTTGTAAAGTAAAGCTTTTTTTTTTTTTTTCCTTGTAAACTATTTAAATCCATTCCTTATTCTTCACTCACTCATCTGTCTTCCCTCATTTCACTGTTAGACTTTTCCACGTTAACAAACTTGCATGTCAGTTTCTGTCATGTTTATTTATTGGATTCTCTCCTGCCTGTTCTGTCCATACATGATTACATGATCCCTCGGGTTTTGTTTACAAGGAATCTTGACTGACCAAAAGGCATTATAACTGACTCAAATACAAGGTACAGTGGCTGCATCTTTAAGGAAACTCGTCGTTCTCTTATTATAATGTTAATATTTGTGAGTGAGAAGGGGTGATGACAATGTTAGAATTCTAATAATGTATTTTAAAGATGTTACAGATCCAAAGAAATTGAATGGTATGGGTGTCTTGAGACCGAAGAAAGGAAATGCTACACATTTGACCTTTTGCTAGGTGTTTCCTTTAAGCTGGTCTGCTGTACCTTTTAAATTAGTTCTTTTTTCAATCAATGTGTCACTAAAAGTTATATCAAAGCTTTATCAGTTCAAGTTTCTTGCTTTTCATAATACTTTTTTCTGATGCAATTTTATATTTTCAAACATGGCAAGTTAAATATAAATTCATTTAAATATATAGTTTTGTACTTTTCTACCATGTAAATGTGTAATGTATATAAAAGTTATAATGTGTATTTGTAAATAAATGATGAGTGAAAAAATAAAAAAAAATTTTAAAAAGCCAATGGTCTCAATTCCTGATGATGGGGGAAAAAAAAGTTCAGACTTTAGAGCCAAAATGTTTATGGTATATTTGTTGAGAAATACAGTTATTGAAATTAAGTGGCCAAGGTTAAGTACAAATAACCTCAGAAAGATAAAGGACTCTAAGGTCCAGCAATGTCTTTTAGAAGTAATAGCATACTTGTCATTAACCATCAGGAAAAGTCAACTGTGATGTGGATTCCACACGGCACACAAACCAAACCAAAAGTTTCTTTAAAAACACCATCTATTCTGAAGGCTCATCTCCATAGCCAGAGATACCTTTATCCAACTTTCTTCATCTAAGTAAAATGAATCTTAGAGCTTTAAAAAAACAACACATGATAAGAAACGATTGACAAGCAACTTTTATGGATTGCATTGTAGAAATCTGAACATTTTGCTATAGAAACAGAATTCTAGGGACACTTGGTGAGGTGAGGATAGGACTAGAAAAATTTCTACAATGATATTCATTATTCATGGAGAGCAAATAATGACACTTAAGGTAGGAGAGGAAGTGGTAAATATTTGTCATTTACGTGTGTCCAAATCACAAAATTAGAATCTCAGCAAATTAAGGCATCAGTGGGTAATCCCTATATAAACTAGATAATATAATACATTGTCTGTTACATACTCAAAGCCTGAGTATTCTAAAAATATCAAAAAGAAGATTGGGGACATGGGGTAAAACAAAGAACAATATGAATTTCTTTGGAAAGACAATGACCCTGTTCTTTTAAAAAGTTTACCTATTTTGTGAAAACCCTCTATGATATGAATAATTATTAAAATATTTGTCAGAGAACACTGACTTTCAGTTGAGCAAGTCAAATGAGAAATGTGGTGAGGGGAAAGCCTCTCTGGTAGGCAGAGTTTAAAAATTGAGACCCTAAAACGTTTTGCTGCCATCAGTCCCAAGTTCTCAGAGAGGAAGTGCAGAAAATAAGCAGGTTGTCATTAGCCACAAGAAGACTAGGGTCTTAACTTCACCACTGCTAAAAAACGACAGGCTTGCCACTAGGGATAGGATCACAAGAAGAAAAAGAGAGGCAGTACTGTTTCCCAGTCCTTCCTGGAATTGATTTGTTACTTTGTCCTAGGATGCTGAAGCTGCATTAAGGCTGCCATGTATGATAGAGTAAAAATGTTGAATTTAATGGGCACTGATACTTGTCTTGGCAAGGAAGAATGATAAAATCAATAGCTTGCCTTTTATACAACATTCAGATGATTTTTTAAATTGTACTCATGTTTTTCAGCATCAATCATTCTTTCCAAAAACTAGACAGTATTTCATTTTCCTTCTTGGAGTTTCCTGCTTTTTTAGTAACACTGCCGTAGGCTAACTAGTACCAAAAAGTAAGTCTTTTAAATTAAAGTTATATTAATATCATTAGACTTGTTAGAATTTCAAGTATGACCCCCCAAAAATCTAATTCACTCATGTGCATAATGCAATTAATAGAAACAGTTACAAGTGACTAGTGTTCCTTAGCTTGAGCACATCTTAACCATAAAGAAGTACAAAACTGAAGCAATGATAGAAAAACCTATCGAAGTCTAATTTTCATCAGATGCACACCAAAATTAACATTTTACTATATGGGATATGACTCCTTGAGTGTGGCAAAAAATAAAATATCTAGCGTACTTAAACTAGCTCTCAAACATGACAGCAAATGCAGTACCTGGCACTCCACTGGTTCCTGTACTGAAGGAGAAATGTACTTTAAATAACCTAGTTGGGCCAAATGACAAAACTAGAATAGTGTCCATGGATTAAAATATTGTATCAATGTTTAAGTTACTGAAACTGATTACTGTAGTTGCAGAAGAGAATACTCCTAACTTTAGGAAACACACACTGAAGCATTTGGAGATAGGACCAAAATGTATCTAACTTTCCCCTCAACTTATTCAGAAAGAAATATATTTTGTTTACATTTTTAATATCTATATTCAAAAATAAAGAGAGCTGACAAATGCCAAAGAAAATGGAGTAAAATGAGAATAGTAAGTAAATGTCAGTAAAAGGTAAATGGGTATTTTTAATATTTTCCTGATTTCTGCAACTTTTATGTAAGTTGGAAATTTTATCTAAATAATAAATCTTGGTGTGGCACTGTGAGATATGCACCAGATAACAAAGTTGGTGGCTCAAACTCACCAGACGCTCCTTGGAAACCCTATACAGGGTCGCTGTGAATCACAATGACTCAACAGCTCTTAGTAACAATAAGGTGAAAAAAAAACTGAAGTCATTCTCAAGAAAAAGGAGTGAACAACAGACTATTTCTTTTCCCATTCTCTGGGAAAGCAACTGAAACACAAGAGTCATGAAAACAAAAAATCATTTCATAAGATTATAAGAGTCTGGAAAATAATTCCAGTCACTTTACTAGGGTCATTTGTTGTTGTTGTTAAGTGCTGTTGAGCCGGTTCCGACCCATAGCGACCCTGTATAGGGTTTCCAAGGACCAGCTGGTGAGCTTGAACCACCAACCTTGTGATCACTTAAAGAGTCAAAATTTCAGTGACAGAATTCCTGGTATGTAAATCCTGGTATAGCGCTGTAAGATAAGCACTGGACTGCAAGATGGGTTTGAACCACAAGGTCAGCAGTTCAAACTCACCAGCCGCTTCTCTGAAATCCTACAAAGGGTTTCTATGAGTCAGAATCGACTGGATGGCAGTTAACAACAACAAATCATCCTAGTGTGGCACTGTGGGATAAGCACTGGACTGCTAACTGCAAGGTTTGAGGTTCAAACCCACCAGTTGCTCCTCGGAAACCCAATACAGGGTCGCTATGAATTGGAACCAACTTGAAAGCACTTAAAAATAACAACTTTAATATAACTTCTACATGAAAAATAAAAACTTTGAAGCATATTAATAGGATACATTATTCCCAAAATGTCAAAAATCATCATCTACAGTGTGCAATTGTCTAAATAGATCTAAAAATCTACACATTTATTTAATTAATTCCTTCATTTAGTAGACATAATTTACAACATCTGGGTCCTAAAACTGGCATATTTCTGCTCTCCCCATTTCACTTTCCGTTCAGATCAGCACACAATCCTTCTTCAGCTAAAAAAATCATGTCAATAGACTCCAAGCATGCCTGTCCTACATATTAACCAAACCTGCCCAGACATGTCCGAATCCTAGCTTCTATTTATTTGGAACCCCACCAGGAGTACTTGATGGTCCCTGGGGTTTACCATCCTTGGACTTCACATATTTTGGCTGGTCCCAGCAAGATTCCTGAGGCTGAGTCCTTCAGACACTTAAAAACATATTCTCTGGATCAGATCAAGTGTAGTCCTGGCAGAACTATAATTTGTCATTTTTCTATTTTAAGATTATAGCCAGGGAACCAACTGGTCATGCTAGAAGACAGATATACTACTACCAAAAGTATCTTGTATTCATTCCCCCAAGGACTCAGGTCTCTAGCTGAAAAGCAAGTATAACTTTCCTCAAAGAACTGGAACCCTAGCCCAAAGTCTGAGAAAAAGTTACAATTCTGAAGAAGAGACTCCTACATCAATCTTAGTTCCAAGAAAAGCTCTTGGTAGACTTTTTTTTCTTTTGTTATTGTCATTTGTTATTAAGTGCTGTCAAGTCAGTTACTACTCATAGCAATCCTGTATAGGGTTTCCAAGGAGTGGTTGGTGAATTTGAACCACCAACCTATGATAGGCTGATTGCATGGTCTTGGTGCAGGCAAAAACAGTGAAAGATGGAGGTGAAGGTCAATCTCTAGTTTCTCTAGATTGCTGTGGGTCTAGATCTCATTGACAACAAATAACAGAGTGGTTGACTTATTCAAAAGGCTCGTGGTACCTGGAGCTCCTGAGGTAGTTTTCTGAGAATTGGTTTCCTAGTAAAAATCACCCAAATTGACTTTGTTGTTGTTATTGTTAGGAGTCATTGACCCTGTATAGTGTTTCTGAGGAGCAGATGATGTGTTTGAACCACCAGCCTGTGGTTAGCAGTCCAATGCTTATCCTACAGTATCACAAAAGGACTCCAAAACAGACTTGTTTGTTGGTGGTAGTTATGTGCCGTGGAGTCTGTTGCAATACACAGCAACCCTGCATAGAGTTTCCGAGGCTATAAATCTTTACAGGAGTAGAAAGCCTTGTCTTTCTCCGCAGAATGACTTTCACATTGCTAACCTTGAGATTAGCAGCCCAACTCCTAAAGGGCAATTAATTCCCTGGGCAGGTGGAACCAGGAGACGAGTGTTACTCAAAATATAGTGTCTGGACAAGTAGCATCAACATTACTAGGAAGCTTGTTAGGAATCTGAGTTCTCAGATACTATCACAGAACCCACCCATTGCTGGTAATTAAATTCCTAAAGTAGGAATGTCCCATAGAATTTCAAAGGCTGTAAATGTTTACAGACATAGACTGCTACATCCTTCTTCCACAGAGTGGCTGGTAAACTCGAACCTCCAATGATTTGGTTTAGAAATCAAGCACTTAACCTCTGTATCACTATGACTTCTTATCCCCAGAAACACTGAATTAAATTCCTTGAGAGCAGGAAACAGGAATCTATTGCTTAACAACCTCTTAAATTAATTCTCCAGTTGATTACAGTCTACTTCTGTAAACATTTACAGCCTTTGAAACTCTATGGGGCATCTCTACTCTAGGAATTTTAAGTTACCAGCAGTGGGTGGGTTCTGGAATAGTATCTGAGAACTATTGTCCTGGAGTCATTTCAAGGATCCCTAGTGGTGCAATGGTTTAAACACTCATCTGCTGACTGAAAGTTCAGTGGTTCAAAACTACCAGTCACTCCCTGGGAGAAAGATAAGATTATTTACTCCGCTAAAGATGTATTGTCTCATGAATCCTAAGAGCAATTCTTCTCTGTACTTTTGGGCTGCTGTGAAACAGAATCAACTCAACAGCAGTGCATGGTGGTGGTGCTAGAGGAGTCATTTCAAATTATGAATTAGCACCAGCTACCTGGTGTCCCAACGACAGCTAGAATTCTTACACTCTGGTCTCTGCTACAGCTCCAGGAAAACTATGTTTAGCCTGAACCCCCAGTTTGAACTGGCCAGGATCCATACACACAATTTGGCCTTGTTGGTGGTGGTAGTGGTGGTTATGGTAGTTATGTGCCATGGAGTCGGTTCTTACCCCTAGCGATCCTGTACAAGGTTTCCAAGGCTGTAAGTCTTTACGGGAGCAGAACGCCTCATCTTTCTCCCGCAGAACAGCTGGTAGTTTCAAACTGCTGACCTTGTGGTTCTCAGCCTGATTCATAACCACTACGCTACCAGAGCTCTGTCCCGACTCATAGAGACCCTATAAACAACAAAACAAAACACTGGCCATTCCTGTGCCAACATCACAATCACTGCTATGCTTGAGCCCATGGCTGCTGCACTGTGCCAATCCATCTCACTGCAGTCTTCTTTTTCTCCGGCCCGCCACTGTCAACTCACATGCATCAACTCTTTCTTTCTTATTCACTGTCCAACTTTCACATGCATATGAGATTATTGGACATACCATGGATTGGGTCAGGCACACCTTAGTTCTCAAATTGATATCTTTGCTCTTGAAAGAGATCTTGTGTAGATTTGCCTAATGCCATACATCATTTGATTTCTTGACTTTTGCTTCCATGAGTGTTGATGGTTGATCTAAGCAAAATAAAGTTTTTGACAACTTCAATCTTTTCTCTACTGTTATGTGGTTGTTGTTAGGGGTCATCAAGTCTGTACTGACTCATAGCAACCTTATGCACAGCAGAACGAAACACTACCCGATCCTGGGCCAACCTCACTACTGTTGGTCTTCCTCTTTTTCCCTGACCCTCCACCTTATCAAATCTTACCAAACATCTACTGATATGGATGCTATTTATTGGTGCAGTGGTGAGGATTTTTGTTTTCTTTACATTGAGGTGCAATCCATACCAAAGGCTATGGTCTTTTATCTTCACCAGTAAATATTTTAAGTCCTCTTCGCTTTCAATAAGCAAGGTTGTATCATATGTATATTGCAGGTGGTTAAGGAGTCTTCCTCCAATCCTGATGCCATGCTTTTCTTCATATAATCCAGTTTCTCAGATTATTTGCTCAGCATGAAAAATGAATAATTATGGTGAAAAAATTCAGCCCTGGTGCACACCTCTACTAATTTTAAACCATTCAGTGTTCCTTTGTTCTGTTTGAACAACTGCCTCTTGGTCTATGTACAACATAATGAGTACAATTGAGTGTTCGGGTATATTCATTCTCCATAATGCTGTCCATAGTTGGCTATCATGCACAAAATTGAAGGCCTTTGCATAGTCAATAAAGCACAGGTAAACATCTTTCGGGTATTCTCGCTTTCAACCAAGATCCATTGGACATCAGCAATGATGTCCTCTTCTAAATCCTACTTCTTCTAAATCCATGTCGTCTTCTAAATCCTACTTGAACCTCTGGAAGTTCTCAGTCAATGTATGGTTGCAGCTATTTTTGAATTTTCTTTGACAAAATTTTACTTGTATGGAATATTAATAATATTATACAATGATTTCTGCATCCGTTGGATCACTGCTTTTCGGAATGGACACAAATATAGATCTCTTCCAGAAAGTTGGTCTGGTAGTTGTCTTCCAAATTTCTTGTCACATGACAGCGTGCATCCAGTACTACATCAGTTTGTTGAAAGATTTCAATTTGTATTCCATCAATTGCCAGAGCCTTGTTCTTTCCCAATTCCTTCAATGCACCTTGGACTTCTTCCTTCAGCATCATTGGCTCTTGATCATATGTACCTGCTGAAATGGTTGAACATCAGACCATTACTTTTTGGTACAATGACTGTGCATGCCTTCTGTCTTCTTTTAATGCTTTCTGCATCATTCAATACTTTGCTGATAGGATCCTTCAGTAGTGCAAGTTGAAGGATGAATTTTTTTCTTCAATTCCCTAAGCTTGAGACATGCTGATTTGTCATTATTGTTAAGTGCCATCAACTAAGTGCCAATTCAGTGACCCTATAGAGGGTTTCCAAGGAGTGACTGGTGGATTTCACCTGCCAATCTTGTGTTTCATAGTTGAGTGCTGATCCTTCAGTGACACACCAGGAGTCATATATATATAGTGTTGTTGATGTTAAGTGCCATCAAAGCAGTTCCAACTCATAGTGACCATGTATAAGGTTTCTGAGAATGAGCTGGTGGATTTGAACTGACAACCTTATGGTTCCCAGTCCAATGCTGACACTACAGTGCCATACAAGGAGTCCATTATATAATTTTTTTTTTCTGTAGTTCTGATGTGACACTGTGGATTAACCCACAGGGCCACACCAGGCCTGCATATTATTTGTAGGACTATATATACTAGACCCCTGGTATTATACAAATATTATATATAAAACTATATATAGTTTATGGGTCAGAACTGACTTGAGGGCACTTAACAACAACAATACATAAAATATTTGCATAACACCAGGAGTCCGATATACATACATACATATATGTATGTGTGTATGTGTATATATATATATATATGTATGTATGTATGTATTTCGGACTCCTGGTGTTATGCAAATACTTTATGTATTGTTGTTGTTAAGTACCCTCAAGTCAGTTCTGACCCATAACAACCCTGTGTAGGATTTCTTAGGAGCAGCTGGTGAGCTTGAACCACCAACCTTGCAGTTCAAATGGCTTTGCAGTCTGGCACATTACCAGGACTCCAATATATATATATATATATTGGACAGGTTTCAGTAGAGCTTCCAGACAAGAAAAAAGGAAAGGAAACTCATAAATGGTTATCCCCTGAAAACCTTATAAATAGCAGTGGAACATTGTCAGATTTAGCACCAGAAGATGAAAACATTACAAATAACACCAGAATATTGTAAGATATACTGCCAGAAGATTAGCCCCTCAGGCTGGAAGGCACCCAAAATGTGCATGGGGAAGAGCTACCTGCTCAAAGTACAGTTGACCAGAATCACAAAAATGGAGTGAAGATTCATTTACTGACAAGGCACAACTCAAAAGATGAAAAATATCCATAAACATCCATTAATAATTGTAACCTGGAATGTACGAAGTATGAATATAGCAAAATTGGATGTTGCCAAAAAGGAATGGAATAAAAAAGATCAATATCCTAGGCATTAGTGAACTGAAATGGATTGCCATTGGTCGCTTTGAATCTGACAGTCATATGGATTACTATGCCTGGAATGATTAATTCAAGAGGAATGGCATAGTGTTCATCATCAAAAAGAACATTTCAAGAGTTTTATTGAAGTACATGCTGTCTGTTATAGGATAATGTACATACACCTATAGGAAGACACCACCACTCTTCTCTCAGTTTGTCGTACTGTGGTGACTTGTGAGTTGTTGTGATTCTAAAAACTATGCCACCGGTATTTTAAATACTGGTCACCCATGGTGGACAGGTTTCAGATGAGCATCCAGATGAAGACAGACTAAGAAGAAGGAGTGACGGACTATTTCTGAAATTTTAGTCACTGAAAACCTTATGAAGAGCAGAGAAACACTATCAGATATAGTGCCGGAAAATGAGCCCCTCAGGTTGGAAGGCACTCAGTATGTGACTGGGGAAGAGCTGCCTCCTCAAAGTAGAATTAACTGTGATGACACAAATGGAGTAAAACCCATGGGAGAAAAGCCTGTAGGACCTTCATTTGCTGATGGCACACAACTCAAAATGAAGAGAAATAGGTGTAAACTTCCATTAATAATCGGAACATGGAATGTAGGAAGTATGAATCTGGGAAAATTGGAAGTTGTCAAAAATGAAATGGAACACATAAACATCGATATCTTAGGCCTTAGTGAGAGAATATGAACTGATATTGGCCATTTTGAATCTGATGACCACATGGTTTACTATGCCAGAAATGACAAATTGAAGAGGAATAGTGTTGCATTCAT
>NW_006408600.1:2510199-2510816 GCF_000296735.1 Chrysochloris asiatica | reverse complement strand
ACACTAAAGACCGAAGACAAGAAGAGTTGTCGGATGACATCAAGAACATCATACCAGAAAGCAAAAAGTCATAAGATGACAAGAAAGAATGAAAAGGCCAAAATGGATGCCAGAAGAGATGCTGAAACTTGCTCACCAACATAGAGATGCTAAAGCAAATGGAAGAAATGAGAGGTCCAAGAGCTGAACAGAAAATTTCAAAGATCAGCTTGAGAAGATAAAGCCAAATATTACAAGAAAATGTGCAAAGATCTGGAATCACAATACCAAAAAGGAAGAACATGCTCAGCATTTCTCAAGCTGGGAGAACTGAAGAAAAAAATTCAAGTCTTGACTTTTTGTTATTGAAAGATTCTCTGAGCAAATTATTGAATGATGAAGAAAGCATCAAGAGAAGATGGCAGGACTACAGAGAGTCACTGTACCAAAAGGAAACGGTTAATGTTCACCTGTTTCAAGAGGTAGTATATGATCAAGAGCCAATGCTACTGAAGGAAGAAGTCCAAGGTACATTGAAGGAATTGGCAAAGAACAAGGCTCTAGGAATTGATGGAATGAAAATTGAAATCTTTCAAGACAGTGAAGCAGCACTGAAGGTACTCACTCATCTCTGCCAA
>NW_006408600.1:2507714-2509469 GCF_000296735.1 Chrysochloris asiatica | reverse complement strand
CTGATGAAGATCAAAGAGCACAGCCTTTAGTATGGATTACATTTCAATGTCAAGAAAACAAAAATCCTCACCACTGGACCAATGAACAACATTCTTATTAACAGAGAAACGATTGAAGTTGTCAAGGACTTCATTCTTCTTAGATCAATTATCAACACTCACGAAAGCAGCAGTCAAGAAATCAAAAAAGGTATTGCATTAGGCAAATCTGCTGCACAAGAACTCTTTTTAAAGTATTGAAGCGCAAAGGTGTCAGCTTGAGGACTAAGGTGCACCTGACCGAAGCCATGGTATTTTCAATAACCTCATATGTGTACAAAAGCTGGACAGTGAATAAGGAAGACCATAGAAGAATTGACGCATGAATTATGGTGTTGGAGGAGAATATTGAAGGTGCCATAGGTTGCCAAAAGAACCAACAGATCCGTTTTGGAGAAAGCGCAGCCAGAGTTCTCCTTGGAGGCCAAGATGGCCAAACTTCGTCTCTCATACTTCAGATATATTGTCAGGAGAGACCAGTTGCTGGAGAAAGATATCATGTTTGGTAAGGTGTTGGGTCAGAGAAAAAGAGGAAGACCCCCAGTGAGATGGATTGGCCAAGTGGTAGCATCGATGGACTGAAGCGTGACAACAGTAGTGAGGTTGGCTCAGGATCGGGCAGTGTTTCGTTCTGCTGTGCATAAGGTTGCTATGAGTCGCTATCGACTTAATGGCATCTAACAACAACAACAAGAAAACAGTTAATACCTCTATTATTAAAATATATGCACCAACCACTAAAGTCAGTGATGATAAAATTGAAGAATTCTATCAAATTAGTCCATCTGAAAATGACCAAACATGCAATCATGATATATTGATAATTACTGGTAGTTTGAATGCCAAAGTTGGATAAAAGAAGAAGGATCAGTAGTTGGAAAATGTGATCTTGGTGACAGAAATAATGCTGAAGATCACATGGTACAAATTTGCAAGAGCATGACTTTTCAATTGAAATATCTTTTTTTAAACAACACAAAAGATGACTATGGACATGGACTTCACCAGATGGAATACACAGGAATCAAACTGACTATATCTGTGAAATAATAAGTGAAAAAAGTCCATATCATCAGCCAAAACCCAGAGGCAGACTATGGGACAGTACATCAATTTATCATATGCAAATTCTTGCAGAAGACTATTAAAATAAGTCCACCAGAGCCAAGGTATGACCTTGAGCACATCTCACCTCAATTTAGACACTATGTCAAGAACAGATTTGATGCATTAGACACTGATGGCAGAAGACCAGAAGAGCTGTGGGATAGCATCAAAGACATCATATAGCAAGAAAGCAGGAAGTCATTTAAAAGACAGGAAAGAAAGAAAAAACCAAAACTAATGTCATAATAAACTCTGAGATTTCCTTTTGATCATAAAGATGCAAAAGCAAAAGGAAGAAATGAAAAAGTAAATGAGTTTAACAGAAATTTTCAAAGAGCAGCGTAAGAAGACAAGTCAAGGATTATAATAAAATGTGCAAAGACCTCGTGTTAGAAGACCAACAGGAAATAATATGCTCAGCATTTCTTAAGCTGAAAATCACTGAAGAAAAATTTCAAGCCTCAAAGTACAATATTGAAGGACTCCTGGAAGGTATACACAGAGTCACTTTACCACAAGAAATGCTTGTTGTTCAACCATTTCAAGAGGTAGTATAGGATCAAGAACTGATGATACTGATTGAAGAATTGTGAGCTGCATAGAAGTTAT
>NW_006408600.1:2505406-2506834 GCF_000296735.1 Chrysochloris asiatica | reverse complement strand
AAAAGTGCCATGGATTGCCAGAAGAACAAATAAATCTGTGTTGGAAGAAGTACAGCCAGAATGCTCCTTAGAAGCTAGAATAGCAAGATTTCATCTCTGCTTCTTTGGACATGTTGTCAGAAGGACATCATGTTTGGTAAAGTGGAGGATTGGTGAAAAAGAGTTAGACCCACAATGGATTGATTGACACAGTTGCAGGAACAATGGGCTCAAATATAACAATTTTGAGGATGGTGCAGGATCAGGCAGTGTTTTGTTCTGTTGTGTGTAGGATTGTTATGAGATAGAACCAACTCTAGGGCACCTAATAACAACAACGAATAACGACCAAGATATACCTGACACATATTATGGTCTTCTTGATCCCCTAATATGCATGCAAAAATTAGACAATGAATTCAGACGATTGAAAATTTTGTGTATGTGATTTATGGTGTTGATGGAAAATATTGAATACATCATGTACTATCAGTGGGATGAATAAATCCGTCTCAGGAGTACACTCAAAATACTCCTAAAAAGCAAGGATGACAAGATTTTATCTTACAAATTTTGAATATTTTATTTGGAAGACCAGTCCCTGGAGAAAAACATCATACTAACCAAAGCAGAGGGTTAAAGAAAAAGAAGAACCTTAATAAAATGTATTGACGCAGTCATTACAATGGACTCAAACATACCTCCTCTTATGAAGATGGCACAGAATCAAGCAGTATTTCTTTCTGTTGTACATGGAGTCATTATGAGTCAGAGACAACTCAGTGGCACCCAATAAAAACAATAGAGTTAGAAAGTAGTTTACCAGGGGTTGGGGTGCTTGGAGGAAAATGATATTAGATTTATTTGTCCAAGGTTTCTTTTAGGAGTGATTAATATGTTACAAAATTGATTGCAGAGATGATAGCACAGCTCTGTTACTATACCAAGTACCTTTGAATTGTACACTTTGAATGGATGACTTACATGGTATATGAATTAGATCTCACTTTTACTTTTAAATCCCAGATAGTTTAAGTGGGTGAATGTTAATGTTTCACTTAATTTTAAGTGATTTTTTTGTTGTTGTTGTTGTTCAACAGGAACCAACTTATAAAGATGCACATTATTAACATCTTATCATATACAAGTTTGAACCCATATTTACTTTAGATTTATATACTCTTAAATACCAGCTTTTAAAAAAGTAAACATTGGAATCATAGTTCTAGATAATGTAATTATTTTAGCTTCTGTAATGAATAGTTAAAAAAAACAAAAACTGAATATTTTCATGGATTAAAAATAAGCCAAGGTGAGCGAACAAACAAGATGGCAGAGACAGTAGAAGTGCAATGAGGAGCTCTGTCAGCAACAACACAGAATACTGGACAAAGCAGGCTCAGGGGATGGTGCCAGAACTCTGAACCACATATAAAGGAATATTTAGAA
>NW_006408600.1:2504371-2505001 GCF_000296735.1 Chrysochloris asiatica | reverse complement strand
GGGGATTGTGAAGCAGGACAGGCAGACTAAAAAGGAAAGAGGCCAAAAATAAAATCCTGAGTTACATCATAAAGACCAACAGTGGCATCTTGAAATTTCTCAGGAAGAAGATTGAAAAGGGAAGCCCATCTCCTGATACACATCTACCTAGAGACAATCAGAAAGCATTAAAAATACCAAAACAAACACCCACCTAAGTATTAAGGCCATAGCTAACTCCCGAATATGCCCCAAAAAACAGAAACAGATGCCCATATCAGCACACGTTCAGAAATGAGATAAAGTGACTGAGACAAATGAGTTGGGGTAGAACTGCACTCCATACTGGAAGGAGGGCAGGCTTTGGAAATGCCTGAGAAGTAATTCAGAAAAGTGATTATAAAATGTATCAAAACATTATACAGTGGAGTAGAGAAAAATAGGGAATAAGTAAGGAAAGTGCTACAGAAACAATCAAATAAGATAGATACAGCATTGGAAACAATTCAAAACCTACAAAAAGAGGTCCAAATGATTAGTAATAAAATATCAGAAATGGACAATACACTGAAAGGGCAAAGGAGTAGAATTGAAGAGATGGAAGCCAGAACTAGTGAGCTAGAAGATAAATCTCTCAATACCACTAGGATA
>NW_006408600.1:2496102-2503588 GCF_000296735.1 Chrysochloris asiatica | reverse complement strand
AAAAAAAAAGAAAAACAAGCTGTTCTCCTGGAAGTCATCAAGGTAAGCAATCAATTCCCTTCAGGACAAACCCCCTCTAAGACTGAAACTCAAAGGGAATACGTGAGCAAGCATGTAAGCTTGCTGGCAATCATGTTGGTCTACTGGTGAGTTTCCACTCTTCCAAGGGGGAAAGGCAGTAAGTGAAGAAATGGGCTGAGGCAGACTTGCAGTATATTCCCTTTGGTGGCGTGAATTATTATATATGCCTAAGTGTGGGGGTTTTGTTGTTGTTGTTGTTGTTTTTCAAAGAGCTAAAGTGAATAGAGATTAATACTGCTAACAGATGGTACATGGAGGGGAATGTAATCATTGTGATGAAACAAGTTTTATGATTTGTTGAATGTAAAACTGATGATCTGCCCTATAAACTGCGCTCAAACCACAATAAAAAAAACTTTAAAAACAATAAAAAAAAATAATAAGTCAAGGCACTTGATGACCAGAGTTCAATTACAGGAAGATAAAGAAATTTGATAAAGGAACCAATGTAGATTGCTACAATTTGATAACTTGACCTATACTTATGGAAGTAGCAGCTCAAAATACCAACCAAGAGGGAAGGAGTCTCCACATCAAGGATCAGAACTATCCCCTTAGTATACAGGGTTGATAGGGGTGGACAACTTAGACATTGGCTATCTAAAATGAGGGGGCGCTATGATGGAGGCAGAGATGATGACGTGGAGAGATGGAGCAGCTGGGGACTCAGGACCCAGGGAGGGTGAGGGGCTGAGTGCTGATGACCAGGGGTGGGTGGGAGGGGAGAAGAAGGCTTATAGGATGTACCCTATCCTTGATTGGTGATGCATGGAGGGGATTGTAACCATGGCAATGAAACAATATACAACAGGATGAATGTAAAACTAATGTTCTCCCATGTAAACTATCACATAATTCACAATAAAACTTTAAAATAAATAAATAAATAAAATGAAGGGGGCAATATTGTGGGTTTTAAAGGCATGAAGTATCTGACTTACAAGTTTTCAAGAGGTTGTTTAATTTCATTGTGGAGATGGCAGAGGTAAAATCGCCACTGAATAGTTTTCATCTTCTCTAGATCGGTCTGTGAGAGGAGATGGGGATAGGATTCTTTTAATTCAGTAGTTAGGAATTATTATCATGATTAATTGTGATGGTCACAACTGTAAAGATAGAAGTTTTGTAACATAAAATGGGGAGTAGTTCATCTTACATTCCAGGAACAGAGAACCCTAGGGCCATCTAGGGAGAAGAGCATGAGCAGAATGTGAAACTCTAACCAGAGAAGCAGCGACACCAGAGATGGAGGAAGACATGAAAACATGGAGAGATACAGCAACTGAAGACTCTAGACTAATGGAAAGAGGAAGGCTGTGTGCTGACGGCCAGGAGTCAGGCTTGCAGATTGTGCCCTTTGGTTGTTTAAATGAAAATGTGTTTCTGAATGGTTTTGTGTACATGAAAAAAACAAAAAAACCCAGAGGTTCTATAAGCAAATACTGTTAAATGGTGATGCACTGAGGGGATTGTAATCATTGCAATGAAACAAAATACAATAGGTTGAGTGCAAAACTGATTTTCTTCCATGTAAACTATCACTCAATTCACAATAAAAGCTTTAAAAAAAAAAAATCAAATGAGTCAATAGTAAAATATATTACACATATACATTCCAAGGCATTCGTGATTGGTGTATTAATTTGAATTTGTATCTATCCTACTTTAATTACTGTTGTTGTTGTTGTGAAGTGCCATCGAGTTGGTTCCAACCCATAGCAATCCTATGTAGGGTTTCAGAGGAGCAGCTGGGGAGCTTGAACTGCCAATCTTGCAGTTCAAACTGCAATTCAGTTTGGCGCATTAACCCACAGTGCCACACCAGGACTCCATAATTACTGTAGTAACTGGCTTATTATCACGTAATTGCCTTATTATCACAGATATATTGTGGAAAGTAAATTATAATTTAAATGGAAAAAAGAGTAATTTATCCTTTTAGCATCATTAAGAAAAATCTCAACCTAGGAAAACAATTATCTTTTTCAGTTTTATTATATACTGCTTTTGTACTAAAAACATTAACATAACATTAAAACAACTACAACAAAACTCATATAAGAATTTTGCCCAAATAGAAATAATAATTTTTGTCTAACATAGTTATTAATACAAACCATCTAAAAAATTAATGGAAAAAGTAATTAATTATTCTATCACATATTTTACATTAGTGTTCTGAAATTTTTTTTTTTTTTTTTAAGCACAGAAATTCATTATTTCCCTTTTGTGCATAAGTGATGCTACAAAAGAAAATTAATAGCTACTGTTGTTGTTGTTGTTGTTACATGCCATTGAGTCAGCACCGACTCATAGCAACCCTATGCAAAGCAGAACGAAACACTGCCCGATCATGAGCCAACCTCACTACTGTTGCCAGGCTTGAGTCCACCGATGCCGCCACCTGGCCAATTCATCATGTTGGGCGTCTTCCTATTTTTCTCTGAACATCCACCCTACAAAACATGATATCCTTCTCCAGCGACTGATCCCTCCTGACAAATGTCCGAAGTATGAAAGACGAAATTTGGCCATCTGGACCTACAAGGAGCACTCTGGCTGCACTTCTTCCAAAATGGATCTATTGGTTCTTTTGGCAGCCCATGCACTGTCAATATTCTCCTCCAACACCAAAACTCAAAAGCATCAATTTTTATTGGTCTTCCTTATTCACTGTCCAGCTTTTGTACACATATGAGTATATTGAAAATACCATGGCTTGGGTCTGGCACACTTTAGTCCTCAAACTGATATCTTTCCTCTTCAACACTTTAAAAAGGTCCTGTGCAGCATGTTGCCTAATGCAATATGTCATTTGATTTCTTGATTGCTGCTTCCATGAGTGTTGATAGTTGATCCAAGAAGAATGAAGTCTTAACAACTTCAATCTTTTCTCTGTTGATAAGAATCTTGTTTATTGGTCCAGTGGTGAGGATTTTTGTTTTCTTGACATTGAGATGTAATCCATTCTGAAGGCTGTGCTCTTTGATCTTCTTCAGTAAATGTTTTAAGTCCTCTTCACTTTCAGCAAACAAGGGTTGTATCATCTGCATATCGCAGATTGTTAATGAGTCTTCCTCCAATCCTGATGCCACATTTTTCTTCATATAACCCAACTTCTTGGTTTATTTGCTCAGGATACAGGTTGAATAAGTATGGTGAAAGAACACAACCTTGTCACACACCTTTCTTAATTTTAAACCATTCAGTGTTCCCATGTTCTGCTTGAACAGCTGCCTCTTGGTCCATGTACAGATTCCTCATGAGCACAATTAAGTGTTCTGGAGTACTCATACTTTGCAATTTGTACATAGCTTGTCATGATCCACACAATCGAAAGCCTTTGTGTAGTCAATAAAGTTCAGGAAGACATCTTTCTGATATTCTCTGCTTTCAGAAAAGATTCATTGGACATCAGCAATGATATCCCTCATTCCACGGCTTCTCCTGAATCCGGCTTGAACCTCTAAAAGTTCTCTGTCAATGTATGATTGTAGCAGTTTCTGTATTGCCTTGAGTAAAACTTTACTCGCTTAGATATCAAAGTGATTGTCTGATGATTTCCACATTCTGTTGGGTCACCTCTCTTTGAAATGGACACAAATATGGATCTCTTCCAGTCAGTTGGCCAGATAGTTGTCAAATTTCGTGAAAGATTTTAATTTGTATTCCATCAATTCCTGGTGCCTTGTTCTTTGCCAATTCCTTCAGTGCACCTTGCACTTCCTCCTTCAGTATCACTGGCTCTTGATCATATGCTCCCTCTTGAAATGGTTGAACATTAAACATTTCCTTTTGGTATAATAAATCTGTATATTCCTTCCATCTTCTCTTCATGCTTCCTGCATCATTCAGTAGTTTGCACAGAGAATCTTTCAATAATGAAAATCAAGGCTTGAATTTTTACTTCAGTTCCCCAAGCTTGAGAAATGCTGAGTGTGTTCTTCCTTTTGTTTTCTGATTCCAGATCTTTGCACATTTTGTTGTAATACTTGGCTTTATCTTCTCAAGCTGATCTTTGACATTTTTTGTTCAGCTCTTTTACCTCCTCATTTCTTCTATTTGCTTTAGCATCTCTATGCTGGAGAGCAAGTTTCAGTGTCTCTTCTGACATCCATTTTGACCTTTTCCTACTTTCTTGTCTTCTTAATTACTTTTTACTTTCTTCACATGTGATGTTCTTGATGGCATCCAAATCTTCTTGTCTTCAGTCTTTACTGTTTAATGTATCAAATCTGTTCTTCAAATGATCTCTAAATTCAGGTGGGATATATTCAAGGTCATATATTGGCTCTCGTGGACTTGTTTTCATTTTCTTCAGCTCCAGTTTGAATTTGCATATGAGTAATTGATGGTCTGTTCCATAGTATGCCCCGGTCTTGTTTTCACTGATAATATGGAGCTTTTCCATCATCTCTTTCTGCAGATGTAGTCAATTTGAGGTCTATGTATTCCATCTGGTGAGGTCCGTGTGTATAGTCATCTCTTATGCTGTCTAAAGAAGATATTTGAAATGAACAAATCACTGGTTTTGCAGAATTCTATCATGCATTCTCCAGCATCATTTCTATCACCAAGGCCATATTTTCCAACCACTGATCCTTTCTCTTTGCTCCCAACCTTTACATTCCAATCACCAGTAATGATCAATATATCTTGATTGCATGTTTGACCAATTGCAGATTGTAGAAGTTGGTAGAATTCTTCTATTTCATCCTCACTGGCTTTAGTGGTTGGTGCATAAATTTGAATAATAGTGGTATTAACTTGATCCCTGTAGGCACATGAATATTATCCTATCACAGACAGTGCTATACCTCATGACTAATCTGGATATGTTCTTTTTGACAATGAATGCAACACCATTCCTCCTCAATTTGTCTTTTCCTGCATAGTAAACCATGTGGTTGTCAGATTCAAAATGGCTAATACCTGACCATTTAAGCTCACTAATGCCTAAGATATCAATGTTTATGTGTTCCATTTCATTTTTGACAACTTCCAATTTTCCCAGATTCATACTTTATACATTTTATGTTCCTATTTTCCCTGGATGTTTACAGCTGTTTCTCTTCATTTTGAGTTGGCTCCCATCAGCAAATGAAGGTCCCACGGGCTTTACTCCATTTGTGTCATCACAGTCAACTCTACTTTGAGGAGGCAGCTCTTCCCCAGTTGCATTCTGAGTGCCTTCCAATCCAAGGGGCTCATTTTTCGACACTATATCTGACAGTGTTTCTCTGCTATTCATAAAGTTTTCAGTGACTAAATATTTGGAAGTGACTAAATATCACTCCTTCTTCATAGTCTGTCTTCATCTGGAAGCTCATCTCAAACCTGTCCACCATGGGTGACCCTGTTGGTATTTAAAATACCAGTGGCATAGCTTTAAGAATCATAACAACTCAGAAGCCACCACAGTAGAACAAACTGACAGATGAGTGGTGAAAAATTACTAGTAGAAAACTATATAATCTATAGCAGTATCTTAGTTTTATTTTTTGTACTTCATACTTCCATTTTGGAAATGAAAAGCTTGAAAGTTTGGTTTTTGGAATTTGGGGAATTTGTTTTTGTGGTTATATTTATACACACTCATTCTTCCTGGTTAGAAGGAAATCTTTCTTTATTTTAGGAAAACTGTCCAAGCCTAAAATAAATGCTTTATTTTCCACTTAGGAAACTGTCCAGGTAGAAACTGAGACACTATCCCCTGAATGCTAATTCTCTTTTACTAATTTAAATTATTTGCACAGATTACAGTTTTTAAGTTTCAGCTTTTCATTTTCATAATGTAGAAGAAGAAAAGAGTTAATTATGCTTTTTCTCTTTATCATAATCTTTCAAAATATCCTCTAATAATCTTACTCAGATTTTTATTGTTGTTAGGTTCCATCAAGTCAGTACCGACTCATAGCAACCATATGCACAATAGAACAAAACATTGACCAATCCTGGGCCAACCTCACTCAGATTATTAATCCCCAGGTAAATTGGAACATGCAGGGGTTTTTTCTGATTTTAATTTGATCATTTAATTCCTCTAGGGGAAAAAACTTGAGATTTTATGCAATCACTTTGCTGTTTATCTAGAATACTAATTGTATCTCTTAAGAAGTGATATTAAACATACTATGGCACATGCATATATTAGGAGCAGATACCCAAAGACACTCTTTCCCTAAAACTCTACCTCTCTTCTTATGTCATTTGCCATCCTGTCACCTTCAACTGATACTGACCTCATTTGTGTCAGAGTAAAACCATAGCATTTTCAAAGGCCGATTTTTCAGGAGTAGTTTACTGCTTCTGAGACACCTCTAAGTGGATTTGACCTTCCAATCTTTTGATTAACAGCAAGCTAACCACTCAGGGATTTTTTAGAACTCATATATGGTTGTCATAATCACCCGAAGTCAGTCAGAGTTTAGACAGACTGAAGTTACTAACACCTTATCTGGCAGAGAAACACATTTACATTCTTCCTACTTAAAACTTGTCCAGAGGATTTTAATAAACTAATTTTAAAAAACAAAGTTTAATATAATCAATGTACATTGTGCAAATTGATTATTCTGTTTGCACTCCTACTCCTCATCCATTCTCTGTCCTGCTTTGGGCTCTGGAAAGCTGAGTCCTGGAGACTGCATGTTTGGTTTTAGTCAGGGCACTAGGAAGACATGAGAGAATGCAAGGAGAGAGATGTAGGGCATTTACTTGCATCTCTCTGCTTGTTTCAGCACCACTTTTGGATGATAGCCTTGCTCTTCCATGGCCACCCATGACAACTGGTTGATTCCTTTCTTTCTCCACACTTTCAGCTGTCTTTGAACCCCAGAAATTGTTTCTTCCCCTTGTGCCTTCTTCTCTAGGTACTCCAACATGCCATGTTTACTTTCTTATCACTGCCCACACCTCTATCACAGACAGCGTGAATAATATCCATGTGCTTACAGGGAAGAGCAGTTAATACCACTATTATAACACTGAATAGTTCAAAATTAAGATACGTGTGCAACAAAGTTGCATACTTTCACTATATTTATTCAATCTGTATGCTGTGCAAATAATACGAGAAGCTGGGTTCTATGAAGAAAAATGTGGCATCAGGATTGGAGGAAGACTCATTAACAACCTGTGCTACACAGATGATACAACCTTGTTTTCTGAAAGTGAAGAGCACTTAAAACATTTAATGATGAAGATCAAAGAGCACAGCCTTCTGTATGGATTACATCTCAATGTAAAGAAAACAAAAATCCTCACCACTGGACTAATAAACAACATTCTTATCAACGGAAACAAGATTGAAGTTGTCAAGGACTTCATTCTTCTAGGATCAACTATAACAGTCACAGAAGCAGTAGTCAAGAATTCAAGCAATGCATTGCATTAGGCAAATCTG
>NW_006408600.1:2493582-2495602 GCF_000296735.1 Chrysochloris asiatica | reverse complement strand
ATACTGAGGTTGGCCTAGGATTGGGCAGTGTTTTGTTCTGCTGTGAATAGGGTCACCGAGTCAGTACCGACTCAATGGCACTTAACAGCAACAACAAAGGTAGTGAAGATGAAATAGTAGAATCCTACCAACTTCTTCAATCTGAAATCAATCAAACATGCAATCAAGATATATTGATCATTACTGGTGTTCGGAATGCAAAGGTTGGGAGCAAAAAGTAAGGATCAGTGGTTGGAAAATATGGCCTTGGTGATAAAAACGATGCTGGAGAATGCATGATAGAATTCTGCAAAATCAATAATTTGTTCATTTCAAATACCTTCTTTAGACAGCATAAGAGACTACTATACTCATGGACCTCACCAGATGGGATACATAGAACTCAAACTGACTACATCTGCAGAAAGTGACAATGGAAAAGCTCCATATTATAAGTGAAAAGAAGGCCAGGGCAGACTATGGAACAGACCATCAATTACTCATATGCAAATTCAAACTGAAGCTGAAGAAAATGGAAACAAGTCCACCAGAGAAACAATATGACCTTGAATATATCCCACCTGAATTTAGGGATCATCTGAAGAACACATTTGATACATTAAACAGTAAAGACTGAAGACCAGAAGAAATTGTGGGATGACATCAAGAACATCATACAGGAAGAAAGCAAAAAGTCATTAAGAAGACAAAAAAGTAGGAAAAGGTCAAAATTGATGTCAGAAGAGACACTGAAACTTGCTCTCCAGCATAGAGATGTTAAAGCAAATGGAAGAAATGAGGAGGTCCAAGAGGTGAACAGAAAATTTAAAGGCTTAGCTCGAGAAGACAAAGTCAAACATTGACAAAGTCAAATGTGCAAAGATCTGGAGTCAAAAAACAAAAAGGGAAGAACACGCTCCCCGTTTCTCAAGCTGGGGAACTAAAGAAAAAATTCAAGCCTCAACTTTCATTATTGAAGCATTCTCTGGGCAAATTACTGAATGACGCAGAAAGCATTAAAAGAAGATGGAAGGAATACACAGAGTCATTGTACTAAAAGGAAATGGTTGATGTTCAACCATTTCAAGAGGTACCATATGATCAAGAGCCAATAATACTGAAGGAAAAAGTCCAAGGTGAATTGAAGGAATTGGCAAAGAACAAGGCACCAGAAATTGATGGAATGAAAATTGAAATCTTTCAAGAAAGTGAGGTGGAACTGTAGGCACTCACTCATCTATGCGAAGAAATTTGGATGACAACTAGCTGGCCAACTGATTGGAAGAGATCCATATTTGTGCCCATTCCAAAGACAGGTTACCCAACAGAATGCAGAAATCATCAGACAACCTCTTTGATATCCCATGCTAGTAAAGTTTTATGAAAGATAATAATACAGAAACGGCTGCAAGAATACATTGATAAAGAACTTCCAGAGGTTCAATCCAGATTCAGAAGAGGCTGTGGAACAAGGGATATCATTGATGATGCCCAATGGATCTTGGCTGAAAGCAGAGAATACCAGAAAGATGTTTACCTGTGCTTTATTAACTATACAAAGGTTTTCGATTGTGTGGATCATGATAAACTATGGACGACATTGTGAAGTATGAGTATTCCAGAACACTTAATTGTGCTCATGAGGAATCTGTACCTGGACCAAGAGGAAGTTATTCGAACAGAACATGGGAACACTGATTAGTTTAAAATTAAGAAAGGTGTGCAACAGGGTTGTATTCTTTCACCATACTTAATCAACATGTATGCTGAGCAGATAATACTAGAAGCTAGGTTATATGAAGAAAAGCATGGCAACAGGATTGGAGGAAGACTCATTAACAACCTGCAGTATGCAGATGATACAATATTACTTGATGAAAGTGAAGAGGACTTAAAATACTGATGAAGATAAAAGACCACAGCCTTTGTTATGGATTACATTTCAATGTAAGGAAAACAAAAATCCTCACTACTGGACCAATAAACAACATTCTTATCAATGGAGAAAAGATTGAAATTGTCAAGGACTTCATTCTTCTTG
>NW_006408600.1:2489863-2493250 GCF_000296735.1 Chrysochloris asiatica | reverse complement strand
ATGTTTGGTAAGGTGGAGGCTCAGAGAAAAAGAGGAAGACCCTCAGCCAGATGGATTGGCAAAGAGGCAGCATCAGTGGGCTCAAGTGTGGCAACAATTGTGAGGTTGGCCCAGTATTGGGTAGTGTTTCGTTCTGTTGTGCACAGTGTGCCTATGGGTTGATATCAACTCAATGGCACCTAAGAACAACAACTAAGGAGAAAATCTAGACATTGAATTCATTTCATTTTTTAAGTGAAAAAAGGAAATTATCTTGCTTGTATGATGACGTCTTGATGGTGCAGTGTGTTTACCATTGGGCTGCTAACTGAAAGGCCAGCAGTTCAAATTTCCTTCTCAGAAACCCTATGGAGCAATTATACAATGTCCTAGAAAGTCGCTATGAGTTGGAATCTACTGCAATAGGTTTGAGTTTTGGTTTAGAATCTTTGTGGGAGGAAATCACCAGGCCTCCTAATAGCGTTGTTTTTGTTGTTAAGTGCCATAGAGTCGGTCCGACCCATAGTGACCCATAGCGACCCTGAACAGGGTTTCCAAGGCTGTAAATCTTTACGGGAGCAGAAAGCCTCATCTTTCTCCCGCGGATCAGCTGGTAGTTTCGAACTGCTGACCTGGCGATTCGCAGCCAGGTTCGTAACCACTATGCTACTACGTTAAGATTTACAGTCTCGGAAACACTGTTCAGGGTCGCTGTGAGTCGCAACCGACTCCACGGCACACAGCCACCAGCCACCACTCTCCTTGAAGCCCTGAGTGGATTCCAAACACCGACTTTTCAGTTAGCAGCTAGGTACTTAACTGTTATGCAGCAAGGAGTTGTTGTTGTTGTTAAGTGCCATCGAGTCGGGTCCGACCCATAGCGACTCTGTACAGGGTTTCCGAGGGTGTAAATCTTTACGGGAGTAGAAAGCCTCATCTTTCTCCCGCGGAGCGGCTGGTAGTTTCGAACCACTGACCTTAAGGTTCGCAGCCTGATTCATAACCACTACGCTACCAGAGCTCCTAGGTGTATGTTAATTTTCACAGTAGAAATATATGTAAGATATTTAAAGAATGATAAAATAGATTTAAGATGGGAAGCACTAATTAGAATGTAAAATCTAAATGTGTAGAAATAAATTAATTGAGTAGTATAGACATTTGTTTAAGATTGCAAATTATTACTCTTGTTAAACAAGGATAAAGTAATCATTGTTTTTGTTAATTGCCGTCGAATCGGCCATTGCTGAGGAGCGACTGGTGAGTCTGAACCCCTGACCTTAGGGTTCAAATTGACTTTGTGGTCCTGCGCTTATCCTACAAAGCCACACCAGGACTTTTAGTAATAATTAGTGAAACATAATTTGGCTTGATAATGAGAAAAATAATACATAGAACTTGAAAAATAATTATTAAGTACCATTATTTTTGTTGTTATGTGCCATCTAGTCGGGTCCGATCCATGGAGTAGAGTTTATGAGGAGGGGCTGGTGAGATCAAATCACCACCTTGTCTTTTGAACAGACCTTGTCCAGTGTTTAACCTACAGCCACACACCAGGACTCCAGGTAACTAAAAGTGGATTTTACAAGGTTGCTTCCCACAATATATAGGCATAGAAAAATGTTGACAGAGTAATTCAAAACCTTATTGAAAAATTAGACCACATAGATTCTGTATTATTTAGATGAATAGGAGAAGAAACAACTTTATAGTTTATTATAAATATTTTAAATAAAGTTTTTACATCTCCTATTTGTGATTCTGTAAGATCATCACTAACATGATAACCACAAGGCTAGTGGTTCAAACCCACCAGCTGTTAAGGAGAAACCCTATATAAGGTATCTGTGAGTTGGAATCGACTTGATAGAATTTACCAACCAATTTGCATTCATACAAATTATGTTAGAATTATTTTTGCTAGATATTTTTGTAATTGAAATAATGCAGAGTACGTGGGCTGGCTAGCTGGCCCTGCTTAGGTTTTTTAGGAAATATGGAAGCGTTGGGGATACTCGGAGTTTGTATCAATGTTCCAGTACACTCTAAAAGGAGAAGAGGAGAATATCACTGACATCATCATCTTCAATACCACTATCCTTCATTCTCCCTTACCCTCAGTGCCAGACAGGATGACGAATGCTTCCCCTCCCCCAATGTCTTACATCACATCCCAGAGATGAAGTGTATTCTACACTGGTTTGCAAGTTGGTCAGGTCCCCAGCGGGAATGTTTCCTACAGGACCTGGTGGCTAAGGCAGCGCTGGGAAAATTACAGCCACTACTACATGGTCTGGACCAGCTTATGTCTGGGGCAAGCTGACCGTTTTGTATCTTTGGGTGCCAACTATGATTTTGGGATTGGTGGTTTTGAGTTTGGGCTGAGCAGGAGCGCAATGAATTTGTCAGACTTCTGGAGGTCAGTGAGCCAGACTTCGTGGCAAGTTACCAAGCGGTGGCTGCTACAGCTGGTAAGGACTAATAGACATTAAAACCAAAGATGACAACTAGAACTGGAGTTGAAAATACAACTTTACAGTGAGACCTCAATTCAGATGTGCCACTCAAAGATCTAGAGATGGTAACCTGATCAGCTGACTGAACTCCATGACAACACAGATCAACAGGATTCCTAAAGTCAATGTTTTTCACCAAAGTAAACTCAGATCATCAGTCTCCCTCCTAGCTCGCTTCTTTCTAAGAGACATCAAGCCCCTAAGAATTTGATGGCTCCTTTTGTAACTACATCCAAAAGGAACCAAAATGTTACTTAAGTTTGTCCTACTGCTAGCTCATGATGGTTATAAAGTAGAACCCTCCTGTTATAACAATGTGATATCCCTACTGCTAGCTTTCCCAGTGATGATTTAGTAAAGTTAGAGAAAATCAGGATGGTAATTGGTTACTCTCTTCTCTATTAAATCCAAATAGCAAATGTGTTTGTTTTTTTTCCAAAGCGTATGTGATATCTTTGGAACTGTTAGCAGGTGTTTTTATTTGTAACTTTATAATAATGTAAAAACAAGTGACTCTTTATAGGTTGGAGAGTTTATTTTTTATATCAAAATAAAGAACAAATATTCAGAGGAAAAAATGCATATTTGAGGGGAAGTTGTCCACTTTATAGAATGATTGTTGTGTTGTTGTTAAGTGCCGTCGAGTCGGTTCCAACCCATAGCGAATGGTATGGACACCTGATGTGGTGTTGTAGGAGTAATACCAGATTTCAGACTACAAGGTCAGCTGGGGACTCTTAGGCCTAGAGTCAGTGACACAGCCACAGAGGACTAGAGTGGAGAGTGAAGCGTCCAGCTGATAAGAAGAGAGCAGATAGACGCAAGAACACCCACACTTGCAGATAATACCCACTTGACCTGGCTTCAAGGACTTGATCAGAGCTCAACC
>NW_006408600.1:2472977-2486165 GCF_000296735.1 Chrysochloris asiatica | reverse complement strand
GCGGGACCCTACCCAGAGAACCAGTGATGCCTGAGATAGAGGCAGAGACGACCGTGGAGTGATGGAGCAACTGGGGACTTTAGATCCAGAGAGGGAGAGAGACTGTGTGCTGAAGACCTGGGGGGTATAGGGGCCACGATTGCAGGGTATACCCTTTGGTTGATTGATGATGCAATGGAGGGGATTGTAACCATGGCAATGAGACGATATATGATAGAATGAATGTAAAACTAATGTTCTCCCATGTAAACTACCACATAATTCACAATAAAACATTTAAGAAAAAACAATTGATAAATAAAAAAACACAAAGATTTCCATTTGTATTCCATCAAGTCCCAGAGCCTTATTTTCCACCAGTGCCTTCAGTACAGCTTTAATTTCTTCCTTCAGTACCATCAGTTCTTGATCATAGGTTATCTATTTAAAGGGTTAAACATTGACCAATTCTTTTTGATACAGTGACTATGATTTTTTTCCATCTTCTGATGCTGCTGGCATTATTAAATATTTTGCACATAGAATCCTTCAGTATTGCCAACTCTGGCTTAAATTTTTTTTCAGTTATTTCAACTTGAGAAACACTGAGTGTGTTCTGCCTTTACGTGTTCTAACTCCATATGTTTGCACATTTCATTATAATACTTGATTTTGTCTTCTCAAGCGGCTCTTTGGAATTTTCTGTTCCGCTCTTTTACTTCATTATTTCATCCAGTTGCTTTAGCTTCTCTATGCTCAAGAGCAAATCTGAGAGTTATTTCTGACATCTATTTTCTTTTTTTCTTGCCTTCTTAATGACCTTTTGCTTTCTTCCTGTATGATGTTCTTGATGTCATCCTACAACTCTTCTGGTCTTCGGTCACTAGTGTCTGATGCATCATCTCTCTCCACAAATGTAATCAATTTGATTACCGTGTATTCCATGTGGTGAGGTTCACATATTGAGTCACATTTTGTGTTATTTAAAAAGGTATTTTTCAATGAATAATTCATTGGACTTGTGAAATGTCCAATGAATTATTGGTGTCATTTCCAGTATTGTTTCTATCATTAAAGCAATATTTTCCAACTACAGATCCTTCTTTCCAACTTTAGTTATTCCAATCACCAGTAACTATCAATACATCTTGATCAATTTCAAGTTGATTATTGTTGTTGTTAAGTGCCCTCGAGTCAGTTTTGACCCATTGTGACCTTGTATAGGGTTTCCAAGGAGCAAATGATGATCTTGAACCACCAACCTTGCAGTTCAAATGACTTTGTCGTCTGGCGCACTAGCCCACAGCGCCACACCAAGGAGTTGATTTTTGTTTTGTTTGTTGTTAGGTGTCATCGATTTGGTACCGACCCATAGTGACCTTATGCACAGCAGAATGAAACACTGCTTGATCCTGGACCAACCTCACTACTACTGCCACGCTTGATTCCATCGATGTTTCCACTTAGCCAATCCGTATCGTTGGGGGTCTTCCTCTTTTTCTCTGACCCTCCACCTTACCAAACATGATACAGTTGATAGAGTTCTTTAATTTCATCATTACTGACTTTAGTAGTTGAAGCATAAATTTGAATGGTAGTGGTGTTAACTGATCTTCCTTGTAGGTGTGTGGATATTATTCTATCATATACAGCATTGTACTTCAAGATAGATCTTGAAATGCTTTTTTTGACGATGAATACAATATCAGTCTTCTTCAGTTTGTCATTCCTGACATAGTAAACCATATGATTATCTGATTCCGAATGGCCAGTGCTTGTTCATTTGCTCTCACTAATGTATCTGTCCCATATAATACAGCAGCTTCCAAGTTTTCTAGATTCATATTTCACACATTTCACCTTCTGATTATGAATGGATGGATACAGCTGTTTCCTACATTTTGAGTTATGCAACCATCAGTAAATGAAGGCCTTAAAAACTTTGTTCCATTCGTGTCATTAGGGTCAACTCTACTTTGAGGAGGCAGCTCTTCCCCATTCATATTCTGAGTGCTTTCCAACTTGAGGGGCTCATCATCTGGCACTACATCAGACAATGCTGTGGTGATTTCCACAAGGTTTTCAGTGGTTAGCCATACAGAAATGGTCCACAGTGCCTTCTTCCTGCCTTTCTTAGTCTTGAAGCTCTTCAGAAACCTATTCATCATGGATGATCCTGCTGGTATTTAAAATATTGGTGCCATAACTTTCAGCATCACAGCAACACACAAGCCACCACAAAATGGCAAACTTTCAGACAAGGTTTAGATCACAAACTTAAGAAGTTTAAAATAGTACCCACTTATTAGTTCACAGTTGTGTGGATGAGAAGTTCAGGTAGTCTCTTTAAGGTTGAAATCCAGATGTGAGCCAGAATATGTTCTTATCTGAAGTCCAGAGTTCCCTTCTAATTTTGCATTGTTGTGACAGAATCCAGTTCTTCAGGTTATAAGACTCATGTCCTTCTATCAATTGGAACTTTGCTTACTTACTAGAGACTGTCCACATTCCTTGCTACATGGCCCCCTCATTTTAAATCCAGCAATTAGAGAAACTCCCTGAAGTCAAATTCCTCTCACACTTTAAATCTATAACTTACTCTGTCTCTGACTTTTAGGGCCCAATCTAAAAGGTTTTTTGTGTGATTAGCTCAAGCTCATCCAAATAATCTCCCTGTCTTCAGGTCAACTGATTTGGGACATTAATTATATCTGCAAAATTACTCCCAGCAGTGCCTGGATAGTGTTTCATTGTATAACTGGGAGAAGGTCTGTGTACACCAGTAGCTGTGAATCTTACTGTTCATCTTAGAATTCTGCCTATCACAGAATCTTCTGTTTTAAAGATAAAAAGTGATTTTTTAATCATTTATTTAATATGTCACCATTACTTCATAATTCACCATGTTTACTTATGGTAAAAAAAAATCAAACAAGAAGCTAGTTAAATTATTGGAGACTGTATATTTTCTCTCTCTCAATTTTTCTGTGTCTTCCTTCCTTTGTTTTTAACTTAAAACACATTAGTCACATAACATAGTTCTGAATACTTTATTCAGAGCTTCTACATAAATTTATGAAAGTTATAACAAAAAGTATAATATTTACTGCTAGGACATAAAAATAAAGACAAAGTTAGACTAATTGTAAATATATATACATATTTTTACATAATTTCTCCTTTTTGATACATACTCAAGTGTAGAGTATGACAAATTAGGAGAAATAATATTTTTTAAAGCACACAAGGATCCAAAATATTTAAATTTTAGAGAGCTTACAGTGAAAAAGAAAAATTTAAAGTTAATACATAAAATAATCCTCCTGTAAACCTTCTTACTAGATGCTGTTGAGTTGGTTTCGACTCACAATGACCCTGTATAGGGTTTCCAAGGCTGTAAATTTTTACCAGAGCAGGAAGTCTTATCTTTCTCCTGTGGAGCTGCTGGTGATTTTGAACTGCCAACCAGTGGTTAGTAGTCCAACCTTTATCCTATACCAGTTAATGTTTATCTTGCCATTGATAACTTTGCAAAATGATGTTTAACTATGGTAGAATCAAAACCAATTGTAGAGATACTTTCAGAAGGAATGAATGCTGCTGTTACTTCTGGGCAATGATGACTAGTTTCTAACTAAACAGGAACAGAAAGTAAAACAGAACAGGTCAATAGACAAATTTTTAAATACTCATTATTCTTTCCTAGGCAAGTCTCAGAGAATTATGGTTCCTATCTTTAAGCCAAGGTTAGACTATTCTCTTGACCAGAATTAAAATAGAACAGCATAAACATAACAGGGAAAGAGGTGTTGGTGGGTGAAGCGGGTGATTTATATGAATTCAACAATTGAAAATCAGACATTTCATACTTGTATACCTTGAGTGGGATGGAGTACAGAGTGGTGAGAGAATCTATGTAAAGTCACCTAGAATCTGAAATTTTGTATGTGGCCAAAACATAAAGAGATGAAACAGAGATGCACTTTAAAAAATAAGAGAGGATAGCCTGGAAGAATTGAGCAAAATAAGGAAAGAAGAGGAAGCTGCTACGGAAAACTGGAAGTGAGCAAACAGAAGAGCACTTGTGACTGTTGAAAATATAGAAAATTATATCTGAAAGCCTAATTGAAGTTGTTATTGTTATTAAATGCCATCAAGTCGGTTCCAACTCATAATGGCCATGTATAAGGTTTCCAAGGAGCAGCTGTAGATTTGAACTGCCAACCTTGTGGTTAGCAATCTGGTGCTTATCCTACAGTGCCATACCAGAAGGAAAGATGAATCTGACAGATGGCTAAATCATAAAAGAACAGAAAAATGAAAAATAAAATAAAGTAAAAAAAAAAAAATCATACTAAACTATATTTGAAAATATCTGATTGGGAATAAGAACTACTAATAATGCATTAAGAGTTTGTATCATTCAAGAATCAAAATATAAATTTATCTGGTTTATTACTTAATAGGCAGCCATCAATATACTTCTAATAACTAAGAATAATTTTGTTTTGATAAGTAATTTTAACGCATGCCAACCTTTGACACATATGGCACTGTAGGATAACCACTGAATCGCAAGATTGATTTGAACCTCAAGATCAGCGGTTTGAACCCACCAGCCACTCCTTGGATACCCTATAGGGTCAATAAGAGTCAGAACTGACTGTAAGGCACTTAACAACACATGATAATCCTGAAGACACATAAATTTAAATTCATTAAGAGGTTGGGAATACTCTGTATTTATGCTGTCAAATCTTAGTATGCAAATATTACAAATCTTACACAAATCTCATTTTAAGTAATCTACAAGGTTAGGAATTTGTCCCGAGTTTCATTCTATGGAAAATTGAGGATGGTTACCAAGGACTTTTGCTTCTTTAGGCATGCTGTCCTATCTGCTATCAATCCTTCAGTTCTCCCTTACTTTTTTTCTCCATCTATCCATCTTTTATTTTCCAACTTTTTATTGTGAATTGACTGAAGGTTTACAGAGCAGATCATCAGTTTTACATTCAGCAAATCGTATACTTTGCTTCATTACATGGTTGCAATCCCCTCCATGTATCAAGAGTTCACAGTATTTACCTCGATTCACTTTATCTATTGCATTCCTCCCTGTGTCTCCTGCTACCTTTATCTCTCCTCTGCTACTCTCTTTTGTTTTATATAGCCTGCCCCGTCACCACATTAACATCTGTCTACCCATCTTTTTGGTTGGTTGGTTGGTTGGTTGGTTGGTTGGTTGGTTTTTTCATTTATATCTCAGGGAAGATAAAAACAAAAGTATTTATTTTGTTGGTAATCGTAGGACCTCTGGTAGCGTAGTGGTTATGAATTGGACTGCAAACCACAAGGTCAGCAGTTCGAAACTACCAACTGCTCCACGGAAGAAAGATGAGGCTTTCTACTCCCGTCAAGATTTACACCCTCGGAAACCCTATACAGGGTCGCTATGGGTCGGAATCAACTCGACGGCACTTAACAATAACAACATACTTGGTCTGCTGGTGTAGAATTATAGGATCATCACTGAACTGTGAACCACAAAGTTGACAATTTCAAACCCAGCAGTTGCTCCTCAGAAACCCTATACAAGGTCACTATGAGTTGGAACCACCTCAACAGCAGTTAACAACAAACACTATTCTCTGCTAAATTAAAGTACAATAGCAAAAGCATAACACATAAAGGAGAAGAGTCAAGTAACTTCCATTAAGGATTTGAGAGTCATGTACTGATAAATTATTAACAATCAATTCTCCCGGCAAAAAAAAGTCCAAGTTTATAACATTTTCTAATTATCCTAATAAGTCTCATTTATGCTACCAATACAATGTCACTGAATGAAGAGTTGGAAAGTGATGCACACTATTTCCACTATACAGGCACAAGAGACCTACCCTCATCATCATATACAAAACAAAAAATTTAATAAAATACTTAGAAAGTATTTGGTCCAAATATTTATTATCTTTCTCTTAGGAAAAATACTTAATATAATATAATTAGTTGTACATTTACATAGTTTAACTTTGAAATGTTTCAGCAAATGGCTGTAATACTGAAAGCTTTTATTTGTCTATGTCAAGAAACTTGTAAGATAGCTACCTGGTCAAATGACTGGAAGAGTTTCATACTCAAGTCCATTCCAAAGAATGATGATCCTGCAGAATGGAGATATTATCAAGCAATATCATTAATAGCACATGCAATTAAATTTCTGCTGAAATAATTTGTAAATGGCTGTACCAATACATCCCCAAGGAACTGCCAGAAATCCAATCCAGATTCAGAAGAGGACATGGAACGAGTGAGGGGTGGCATGGCTAGTGTCAGATGGATCTTGGTTCAAAGAGAGAATCCCAGGAAGTTGTTCACCTGAGTTTTACAGATGATGCAAAAGCACATGACTGTATAGATCATAACAAGTTATAGGAAACATTGCAAAGAATGAGAATTTCAGAATATTCCATTGTCCTCATGTGGAACCTGAACGTAGAGCAAGAGGCAATCATTTGAACAGAACACAGAGATACTTCTGGTTGTTGTTGTTACATGACGTCTAGTTGTTTCTGACTTATAGCAACTCTACACACAACAAATAAAATATTGCCCAGTGATGTGACATCCTCACAATTTAACAATTGAGCCCATAAAATTACCTTTGAGCCTATTGCTGCTACCACTGCATCAATCCATTTCCTTGGGGATTTTCCCTTTTTTTTTTTTTTTTTTTTTTTTTGCTGACCCTCTACTTTACCAGTATGATGTCCTCTAGGGACTGGTTCCTCCTATTAATATATCCGAAATGTTAAAGACAACATCACGTCATCTAGGCTTCCAAGGAGCATTCTGAGTGTATTTCTTTCAACGCAGATTTATTTGTTCTTCTGGAAGCCCATAGTACTTGCAATATTCTTTTCCAACACAATATTTCAAATGTATCCATTATCCTAAGGTCTTTCTTATTCCCTGACCAACTTTCATTGCATATGAGGCCATTGAAAATACAATGGCTTAAGCCTGGTACACCTTACTTCTCAAAATGCCATTCCTCCTCTCTAACTCTTTAAAGAGATCTTGTGCAGCAGGTTTAACTAATGCAGTATCTCATTTGATTACTTGACAGCTGCATCCATGAGTGTTGATTGTGGATACAAACAAAATGAAGTCTTTGATAACTTCAGTCTCTTCTCCACTTATCATGCTGATATTTACTGGTCCGGTGGTGAGGATTTTTCTTTTCTGTACATTGAGGTACAACCCATACTGAAGGCTGTAGTCTTTGATCGTCAACAGTATTTTAAGTCCTCTTCATTTCCTGTAAACAAGGCTGTGTCATGCATATTTGTTGTGGTTGTTGTTAGGTGCCGTTGAGTCCATACTGACTCATAACAACCCTCTGCACAACAGAATGAAACACTGCCCAGTTGTCGGCCAACCTCACAATTCTGGCCATGCTTGAGGCCATTGATGCTGCCACCTGGCCAATCCATCTCATTGGGGGTCTTCCTCTTTCTCTGACCCTCCACCTTACCAAACATGATATCCTTCTCCAGTGACTGGTCACACCTGACAATATGTCCAAAGTATGAGAGATGAAATTTGGCCATCTTGGCCTCCAAGGAGCACTCTGGTTGCACTTCTTCCAACACAGATCTGTTGGTTCTTTTGGCAGCCCACAGCACTTTCAGTATTCTCCTCCAACACCATAACTCAAAAGCATCAATTCTTCCATGGTCTTCCTTATTCATTGTCCAGCTTTCACACGGATATGAGGTTACTGAAAATACCATGGCTTGGGTCAGGCACACCTTAGTCCTCAAGCTGACATCTTTGCTCTTCAACACTTTAAAAAGGTCTTGTGCAGCAGATTTGCCTAATGCAATACGTCATTTCATTTCTTGACTGCTGCTTCCATGAGTGTTGATAGTTGATCCAAGAAGAATGAAGTCCTTAACAACTTCAATCATTTCTCCGTTGATAAGAATGTTGCTCTTCCGCTATAGCAGATTGTTAATGAGTCTTCCTCCAATCCTGATGCTATGTTCTTCTTCATATGATCCAGCTTCTTGAATTATTAGCTCAGTGTGCAGATTGAATAATTTTCCTGAAAGAACACAACTTTGGTGTACACCTTTCCTGATTTTAAACCATTCAGTGTCCCATTGTCCTGTTCTGGCAACTGCCTCTTGGTATAGGTACAGGTTTTTCATGAGCACGAACAGGTGTTCTGCTGCTCTTCATAATGTTATTCATAGCTTATCATGAGCCACACAATCTAAAAGCCTTAGCATATCAATAAAGCATAAGTAAGCATCTTTTTGGTATTCTCTACTTTCAGTCAAGATCCACCTGACATCAGCAATGATAACATTCATTCCAAGACTTCTTCTGAATCCACCTTGAATTTTTGGCAGTTCACTCTTGATGTGCTGTTGCAACCATTTTTTGAATTATCTTTAGCAAAATTTTATTTTCATGTGGTATTGATGATATCCACATTCTATTGGGTTACCTCTCTTTGGAATGGGCACAAATATGGTTCTCTTCTAATTTGTTAGCTAGATAGCTGTCTTCTAAATTTCTAGGCATAGATGTGTGAGAGCTTCCAGGACTGCTTCAGTCTGTTGAAAGATTTCAATTTGTATTCTTTCAATTCCTGGAGCCTTGTCTTTTAAATATGCCTTCAATGTGACTTGAACATCTTCCTTCAGTACCATCAGTTTTTGATCATATGCTACCTCTTGAAACAGTTGAACATTGACCATTTCTTTTGAGTACAATGACTCTTTGAATTCATTTCGTCTTCTTGTGATGCTTTCTGAATCATACATTATTTTACCCATAAAATCCTTTAGTGTTGCAAGCCGAGACTTGAATTTATTCTTTAGTTCCTCAGCTTGAGAAATGTTGAGTGTGTTCTGCCTTTTTGGTTTTTTAACTCCAGGTTTTTGCACATTTCATTATCATACTTGACTTTGAAACTCTTTACAACTCTTTTACTTCCTCATTTGCATCTAATGCATCAAATCTGTTCTTAAGATGGTCTCTAAATTCAGATTGGATATACTAAAGGCCATATTTTGGGTCAGATTGATGTGTTTTAATTTTCTTCAGCTTCAGCCTAAACTTACACGTGATAAATTAATACTCTCTTCCACAGACTGCACCTGTCCTTGTTTGGGGTGGTGATATTGAGCTTTTCCATGATCTCTCCCCACAGATACAGACAATTTTATTCCCATTTATCCTATCTGATGAGGCTCAGTTGTATATTTGCCTTTTATGCTGTTTTTAAAAGGTATTTGTAATGAATAAATCATTAGTCTTAACATTTTTTATCACAGATATCCAGCATCATTTCTTTCACCAATACCATATTTTGCAACTACTGGTCCTTCTTTGATTCCAACCTTCACATTCCAGACACCAGTAATTACCAATGCATCTTAACTGCATGTTTGATAAATTTCAGATTTAAGAAGTTGGCAAAATTCTTCAATTTTGTCATTACTGTCAGTGCAGCATCTTCTTAATACTGCCACCAGATTTCTTTACTATCTTCACCACATAGGTTGCTGTGGGTCAGAACCAACTCAATGGCATTTAACAACAATAGTCTTCCTTGTTGTGTTGTGGATATTATCCAATTATACTTCAAGATACATCTTGAAATGTTATTTTTGACAATGAATATACCATATGACTGTCTGATTCAAAATGGCCAAACCAGTGTATTCCAGCTCACTAATCCCTAGGACTCCCCATTATCTGTCAGTTTGTCTGGCGTGTAATTTGCTGTGGTGCTGGAATTTTAAATGCTGACATGGTCACCCATAGTGGACAGATTTCAACTGAGCTTTCGGACTAATACAGACTCGAAAGAAGGAGATGAGAACTACTTCTGAATGTTTAGCCACTTAAAACCAGTGAATAGCAGTGAAAAATTGGCAGATAGAACCATAATATTGTACACTGAAACATGATGAATATCACCAGAATATTGTCAGATATAGTACCAGAAGATGAGACCCTCAGGTTGGAAGGCACTCATGACACCATTAAGAAAGAGCTGGCTCCTCAAAGTGGAGTTGATTGTCATGATGTAAATGGAGTAAAGCTTTCTGGACCTTCATTTGATGAAGGGGCACATATCCGAATGAAGAGAAACAGCTGCAATCCTCATTAATTATTGGAACATGGAATGTACAAAATATAAACCTAAGAAAATTAGAAATGGTCACAATTAAAATGGAAAGCATAAACATCAATATCCTAGGCACTAGAGAGCTGAAATAGATCAGTATTGGCCATTTTGAATCTGAGAATCATATTGTTTACTATTCTGAGAATAACAAATTCAAAAGGAATAGCATAGCATTCATCATCAAAAATAACATTTTAATATCTATCTTGAAGTACAATGTTTTCTGTGATGGTATAATATCCATACAAGGAAGACCATTTAATACCACTACTGTCCAACTTTATATACCAACCACTAAAGCTAGTGATGATTAAATTGAAGAATTCCACCAACTTCTTCAGTCTATAACTGATAAAGTGTTGGCCATCAAGATTATTGATAATTACTGAGTGATTGGAATGCAAAGGTTGGATATAAAGAGGAGGGATCAGTAGTTTGAAAAATATGGTCTTGGTGATAAAAATGATGCTGGAGACTGCATGATAAAATTTTGCAAGACCAATGACTTCTTCATTGCAAAAGATGACTATACGCATGGATCTCACCAGCTGGAATATACAGAAATAAAACTGACTATATATGGGAAAGAGATGGTAAGAAAGCTCCATGTCATCAGCCAAAACAAGACCAGGGAGAGACTATGGAATAGACCATCAACTGCTCATATGAAAATTCAGGCTGAAGCTGAAGAAAATTAAAACAAATCCACGAGAGTCAAAATATGACCTTGAACACATCCCACCTGAATTTAGAGATCATCTCAAGAACAGATTTGATGCACTCAACACTGGTGATTGAAAAGCAGAAGAGTTGTGGGATGACATGGAGAACATCATACAAGAAGAAAGCAAAAGGTTATGAAGAAGAAAAGAAAGAAAGAGAAGGCCAAAATGAATGTCAAAAGAGACTCTGTATTTTGCTCTCCAGCATAGAAATGCTAAAGCAAATGGAAGAAATTAGGGGTAAACATCTGAACAGAAAATTTTAGGGCAGCTTGTGAAAAGAAAGTCAAATATCAGAAAGTGATATCAGAAAGCATCAAAAGAGGATGGAAGGAATATGAAGAGTCACTGTACCAAAAAGAAATGGTCATTGTTCAGCCATTTCAAGAGGGAGCATGTGCTTAAGAGCCAATGGTACTGAAAGAAGAAGTCCAAGGTACACTGAAGCATTGGTAAAAGACAAGGCTCTGGGAATTGATGGAACAGAAATTGAAATCTTGCCACAAACTTATGCAGCAGCAGAGGAGACACTCACTCATCTGTGCCAAGAAACTTGAAAGACAGCTACCTGACCAACTGATTTGGAAAAGATCCATATTTGAGTACATTCTGAAGAGAGGTGACCCAATGGAATGCAGAAATCATCCGACAATGTCATTAATATCACATGCAAGTAAAATTTTGCTAAAGAGTATTCACAAATGTCTGCAACAGTATATTGTCAAGAGGTTCAATCCAAATTCAACAGAGGATGTGGAATGAAAGATATCTTTGCTGACATGAGATAAGTCTTAGCTGAAAGCACAGAATAACAGAAAGATGTTTACCTGTGCTTTATTGACTACAAAAGACATTCAACTGTGTGGATAATGACAAGCTATAGACAACATTGCGAAAAATGAGTAGTCTGGCACACTTAATTGTGCTCATGTGGAACCTGCCAGAACAAGGGGACACTGGATGGTATAAAATTAGGAAAGATATGTGCCAGGATTGTTTTCTTTCACCATACTTATTCAATCTGTATGCTGAGCAAATAAACTGATAAACTGGATTATATGAAGACTCATTAACAAGTTGCAATATACAGATAATACAACCTTGCCTGCTTTAAGTGAAGAGGACTCAAAATACTTATTGATAAAGATCAACAACCACATGGGTTAAACCTCAATGTAAAGAAAACAAAAATCCTTGCCTCTGGACCAATAAATCACCTTAAAATGAATGGAGAAAAGGTTGAAGTTGTCAAAAACTTTATTTTACTCAGATCAACCATCAATACTAATGGAAGCAGCAGTCAAGAAATCAAACAATGTATTAGGCAAATCTGATGCACAAGATCCCTTTAAAGTGTTTAAGAGCAAAGATGTCAGTTTGAGGACTAAAGTGTGCCTGACTCAAGCCATGGTATTTTCAATAGCTCTGTATGCATATGAAAGTTGGACAGTGAATAAGGAAGACTCTGGAAGCATTGATGCATTTGAGTTAGGTGTTAGAGAAGAATATTTAAAGTACCCTGGACTGACAGAATAACAAACAACTCTGTGTTGGAAGAAGTACACCCAGAATGCTCCTTAGAAACCAAAATGACCAGACTTTGTCTCTCAAACTTCAGACCTATTATCAGGAGGGATCAGTCCTGAAGAAGGACATCATACTTGGTAAAGTGGAGGGTTAACAAAAAAGAGGGAAACCCCCTAAAACGATAACACAGTGGCAGCAACAATGAGCTCAAGCATAGCAGCAGTTGTAATGATGGTGACGACTAGGTGGTATTTCCTTCTGTTGCACATAGGTTCACTATGCATCAGAACCTTCTCCATGGCATCTAACAACAACAATGCCTATGATACAAATTTGCATGTGTTCCATTTCATTTTTAACAATTTCCAATTTTTCTCTATTTATATTTAGTACATTCCATGCTCCAATTATTAGTGAATGTTTACTGTTTCTTCTCATTTTGAGTTGTGCCACATCAGCAAGTGAAGGTCCTGAAACCTTAACTCCATCCAAGTCATTGAAGTCAATTCTACTTTGAAGAGTCAGTTCTTCCCCAGTCATATTGTGAGCGCTTTCCAACCTGAGGGGTTCATCTTCTGGCACTATATCAGAAGATGTTTTACCTCTATTTATAAGATTTTCAGTGGCTAACCATTCGATTGTGTGGGTCATGACAAGCTATGGGCAACATTGAGAAGTATGAGTATTCCAGAACACTTAATTGTACTTCTAAGAAATCTGTACCTAGACCAAGAAGCAGTTGTTCGA
>NW_006408600.1:2462924-2472047 GCF_000296735.1 Chrysochloris asiatica | reverse complement strand
AACAACAAACCATTGGGAAGTAGTTGCCTCTCCTCTTCTTAGGCTGTCTTAGTCTGGAAGCGCTACTGAAATCTGTGTAACATGTGCAGTATTTAAAATACTGATGGCATAATTTCAAGCACCACAGCAACACACAAGCCACCCACAGTAGGACAGACTGACAGACAAGTAGTGGTGACAATGATCTATATAGCTCATTTTCACTATGGAATCTTCAGAGAAAGCCTCCCCATAGATTCTGGTTGACATTGCCCAATTCATATCATATCTATTAACAATAAGCACATTCTATTACACTAATTTGGGGTGTTCCTGTGCATATTTATGTTTTTAACAGCAGTTAGCACTCTCCTAAGGAGCTCTGGTAGCGTAGTGATTACGAATAGGGCTGCAAACCTCAAGGTCAGCACTTTGAAACTACCAGCCGCTCTGCGGGAGAAAGATGAGGCTTTCTGCTCCCGTAAAGATTTCCAGCCTCAGAAACCCTGTACAGGGTCGCTGTGAGACGGAACCCACTCCACGGCACATAACCACCAGCCAGCACTCTTCTTGTATAAACAGAGTATGACTGCTTAAAATGGCTAATTGATCGAATTCAATTTTTAAATTAAATCATTACAGACTGCTTAGCTGAATCAGTTCAAGAAAAAAATATTTTTTTGAGAAATAATTACATAGCCAGTACTTTACTGAATGCATTGGGTATATTAAAAAAATAAAATAATAAAAAGGGAAAGAGTTTCTTCCTGTGAGTAGCATGCCAGTTAATTGGTGTGAAATAAAATTTAAAATATATATGTTACTTTGATTTCAAGGGTTTTCTTTTATCCAGGAGTTCAAAATTAATAATAAAAGCCTGACCCAAAAAGCTATACAACTATTCATTCTCTTCAAGAAGAATTGCTAACAGATTTTGCAGAATTCACTTTTTTGCCTGCTTTAAGGAGTGTTAATAGTAAGGAAACTGAGGCCAAGTTTAATGTAGGTAGTAAATCTTTGCAGTCCATTTAGTGATAAATATATATATATTAGCTATAGTTAACTTAAAGTTTATGTCAAGCAAAGAATGTAACATTAGTTAATATCCCTTGCTTTCTGAGAGGTGAGGTACTTTGTATTATGTTTAAACATCCTTACTACACTTAGAGTTGTGCAAATGATCTCCCCACCCCCACTCCAACCCAGAGACCACCTAGTAACCTAATGTCTGCTGATCGCAGTAGGAGCGAGGAGCATGGTTCAATCAATCACCTTAAGATTAGCAAATGATTGATTTTCTATTCTTCTCCCTCTTCTTTATAAGCTTCATTGCAACTAGCCTACATCGAGCCATTGATTTTTGATTTTAGTTTGAGAATCAAAATAGTCTCCTTATATAAACATAGTGTAACTGCTCAATAACCACCTGTTTTCATCGCTTTATGCTTTGGATATATATTTTTTGAACACTGGTGACATAAGAAGCACATGGAACATAATACCAGTGTGTGTGTGTATGTGTATGTATATATATATTCTATAATTGTATGTACTATTATTAGGAACGGAACCAATCAATTTAGAGTACATTAAATTTAACAATTCCAAGCACAGTCCATGGTGGCCATGATATGACTTAGAGTAATTCTTGAAGTATAGATATGATCAGATATCAAAAAGGAGGACAAAGATATTTTAAACAGGAATTATCAAAAGTGAAAGCAGAAAAGTGGAAGTGAGTGCAGTAATGCAATGCAATAATGCACATACCTTGGAGAAAAGCATTTCCCAAGAATTGCTTCATTCTTGACATTCTGTTTGAAATATCCCCCAAAGAAACCCCTTTGCCAATTATCATAATTGGTTTGTAACAACTAGTGTAATGTGGTCTTGGTTTTCTGAACTGTCTTAACTTCCTTGGGACTAGTCCTAACTACAGTGGAAACGCAGTGCCTTAGTTAATGACTATGTTTAATAATGCTTATGTTCTGTGAGGTTTACATTAACTTTACCCTAAGAATTTGGTCTTTGTCCTTGGTTCCCGAGAGATAACCCTTGAAACCTTGGAATTTACTCAGTGATTGAAGTGTCTTTGTTATCTAAGAGACCTCCAGACCACAGTTGAGGGTTTATGTTAATTGTGGGGGCTGGCTGGGACAGAAAGGCCACCTCATGAGATTAACCAACTTTGGGGTGGGAAATGGGGAACATGATTCCATCAAGCTATGTAATGAGGCCCCAATAAATCATCTGTATTGGAAGTTTCCTGGGTTTCTTGGCTGGTTAAAGACATTGATGACCCTTTTGGGATATGGAAGCTTCATGGATCTCACTTTATGTGTCTCTTCATTTGTATCTTTTTTTTGCTATAATAAAATGGTAATCATAAGTATAATGCTTTAAGTGAATTTTGTCAGTTATCCTAGCAAATTGTCAAACTCATGGAGGTAGTGAGAGCCAGATGATCCAGAAGTGAGGGAGACTGAGAATCCCTGAGTTTACATTTAGAGTTTAAGGTGTTGGGCAGACTTAGAGTCTAAAAGACTGTAAGTTTTAACTGCTGAGATCTGACCTAACTCCAGGTGGTTAGAGTCAGAGGAAGAAGTGTTGTACAGACAGTTGGTGTCATAACAGAAGTAGAACAGTTAGAAGCAGAACTGAATTTATTTAATTGATCTTCACAGGTTCCCTTGCAGTAAAAATAATACCCAAACTTTTACAGCATGAGTTGAAATGTACCCACTATCACTTAGATGTGCAAAAAATTATACATTTCTTTATTTTAAATGACCTCCTGTCTTTAAATCCCAGCAGACAGTGATCTGGAAATTTTTGTAGCTAAAGTTAACTGACCTTGTCTTACAAGCAAGATTTGATAGTGCAGTAGTTAAGCACTCCATTACTGATGAAAAGATTGGTTCAAACCCACCAGCCGCTCTGTGAGAAAAAGATGTGGTAGCCTGCTTCAGTAAAGGTTTATAACCTTAGAGACTAAGTGGAATAATTCTACTCCATCCTACAGGGTCACTGTAAGTTGGAATTGACTCAACAACAATGAATTGGGTTTGGATTTTCTTATAAGTGGCCATCTAAAATACTATTATTATTCTCTATTCATAGGGAGTAAAAACAATGAAGAAAAGTCAAGAATTAGAGAAGGAACCAGAATACAGGATTGATTATCTCCATGACTCATAGCCTCCTTCTCTTAGTTAGCTAGGGCTATTATAACAGGAATATCATAACTAGATGGCTTTACCAAACTGAATTTTATTTTATCACAGTTTAAGAGGCTAGAAGTCCAAATTCAGGGCTTCTAGGGGAAGGTCCTTATCTCTTTTCAACATCTGTGGGCCCAGCATTCCTTGGAGATCTACATGTATCTTGCCGTCAGTCATTCCACTGGTCTAAGAGGTTTTCAGTACAGGGACCCCAGGTCCAAAGAATGTGTTCATCTCCCAGCAATTCTTTCCTGTAGTAGTGTGGTCCCTTCTTGTTTCTTACTTCCATTTTCTTTTAGACCCATAGCGACCCTGTACAGGGTTTCCTAGGGTATAAATCTTTACGGGAGTAGAAAGCCTCATCTTTCTCCCATGGAGTGGCTGGTAGTTTCGAATCGCTGACTTTAAGGTTCGCAGCCTGATTCGTAACCACTACACTACCAGAGCACACATCACAAATTAGAGGAGCTCTGGTAGTGTAATGGTTACGAATCTGGCTGCGAACCTCAGGGTCAGCAGTTCAAAATTACCAGCGGTTCTATGGGAGAAAGATGAGGCTTTCTGCTCCTGTAAAGATTTACAGCCTCAGAAACCCTGTACAGGGTCGCTATGAGTCAGAACCAACTCCATGGCACATAACAACAACAACAACAACAATCACAAACTGGAGGATAATTACATTAGATCACAACATGGAGGACAGCCATACAATAGTGAGAATCATGGCCTAGCCAAGTTGACATATACTTTGAGGGAACACAGTTCAATACACAGCACTTCCCTATCTTGAGACCAGAACTAGATGATGCCTGGCTACCATTACTGAATGTTCTAATCAGGGTCACAGTAGATGATCCTGATGAAAAGTAAGAAAAACGTGGGCCAGAACTTCAAAAATTCCAAAGAATCCAGACTTATTGTACCCAGTAAGACCACAGGAATCACTGAGACAACTGACTTAAGATACTCTCTAAACCTTAAAATGAAACTATCTGCTAACATCTCTTTTTAACAAAATAGTTATTGTTGTTATTACATGTCATCAAGCTGATTATGACTCATAGTAACCCTAGATAGGGTTTCTGAGGAGCAGCCGGTTGGTTTAAACCACTGACCTTGTTGTTAGCAGTCCAGTGCTAATCCTAAAGCAGTAGTGCAGGACAGCTAATTATTTATTATGACTCTTCTAGCCATATTGTTCCATTCTGATATATTGTAAATCCTAGCCTCTATGCCTGTAATTATGGACTCATTTTGAAGTGAGTTGGTAATGAGATTAGATTAAGGTGGAACTATGAATTAAGGATGGTGGTGGTGGCTATGTGCCGTGGAGTCAGTTCTGACTCATAGCAACTCTGTATAGGGTTTCCAAGGCTGTAAATTTTTACAGGAGCAGAAAGCTTCATCTTTCTCCTGTGGAACAGCTGATAGTTTTGAATTGCCGACCTTGAGGTTAGCAGCCCGGTTTGTAACCACTACAGTACAAAAGCTCCTTATAAATTAAATATACTCCCATCTTAATAGAGGGTGTGATTCAGTCACTACTCTAAGTTTTCCTTGGGGACATGGTCTGAGTCCAATATATAGGAATGCTTTGGCAAAGTTAACTCTTTTGTTCTCTTGTTCTGAATCTTGCATCTGGCGCATCACCTCTGACCTCCAGTTCAGCAGCCTCATGCCTCAACAGCCTGTCATCTGACCCACCAATTTGGGTTCCTCAGCTCCTGAAACTACGTGGGTGAGGAGAATACTTCAAACTGGCCTCTGAACTGCAGATTTGGGACTTGGCAGCTTCCACGACTGTGTAAACCCTTTCCTTAAACAATCATGTGTTCTATGAGACATTGCAACAGATTACAGAATCCTGGGACGCAAAAAAGGGGGGAGTGGTATTTGATGACAAGGAGTGATGTAACATGTTGGGAAAGCCAGATGGTTAGAATATCTTTAACCTCCACCTCAGAGGGACCAGACTTGTGCTAATCCTTCTAAAAGATTATAATTATTAATGCAGTTGGTGTCAGAATGGTGGTTCTTGCTGCAATGGCCCTGACTCACTAATTTATGTGGTTTTAGGACAAGGAGATAAATGGGAGAATGAGAAACCTTTGGTTTCTGGAAGAGATATAAGTCATCCATGGATTAAAGCACCTGTGATGCTGCAATCATTTACCCAAGACAAAAGCTATCCATGGGATATTTAATTGGTAGATTTAAGACCGAATGAATTAGCTAGTTGGATGCATATGGAAATACAGAGTGATAAGGAAAGGAGGAAACTTTCAAGGAATTGGTTGTTGTTATCATAGTAGCTGCAATGGCAAGGAAAAAGAACATAGGGACTTAATGTAACACTATGGAGCTCTGGTAGCGTAATGGTTACGAATCGGGCTATTAATCTCAAGGTCAGCAGTTCAAAACTACCAGTGGTTCCATGGGAGAAAGATGAGACTTTCTGCTCATGTAAAGATTTACAGCCTCGAAAATCCTGTGCAAGGTTGTTATGGGTAGGAATCGAGTTGACAACATTTAACAACAACAACAATGTAGCACTGAACCAATCCCAGATCTAGTACTGTCAGAGCTATGAACCACTTAACTTGAAAAGGATAAAGTGGGCTAAAACAATAGGAAGCACCCCTACAACCACTGGTCTTAAGAAGATAATCCAAGCAGGGGTTGGGACAAACCAAGAAATTGTTGAAACCAGGGGATATAGTGTAAAGGAATTGTTTTAGTTTGTAGATGGGTGTTCTCAGCTTCCTGAGGAACTGTCACTAAATTGGATTGCAATAGAGATAAATTTAGGGCAGTGTCTTTAGCTTTGAATGCTACATAATGGAAGAGTATGCTTGGGTTAATACAAGACCCAACTGGAACAACCACAAATGGCAATACTAGATCCTTTTACATAGAAGGTTGACCCAGGGGAGACAGACAGCCCAGTCGCCTGGATACAATTTGCAGTGAGATCTGTTTACCCTGAGAGGAGAAACTGTCCTCTCCCTTTTTCAATACTCAATGGAGCACTTCAGAGGAAGCAGTTAAGATGCTGCTTATGGAAGCAAAGTTGGAATGGCCTTATGGTGACTACGATATTCATCCAATGAATATACCCCTTACACATTCCAATTTCAAAAATTATCCTGGCACAGTTTTTCATGTGGGGAGGATCCGAATGTACTTTCAATGTGTTTCCACAACTTATTAGTTCGTTTTCACCAACTTACTGCCATAGTATGGTTAAAAGAGACTTGGACTACTATTCAACGTCTGGGAATACTGCTGGCTCTTATCCATAAAGTCAACAGCAGGCTATATCTGAGTTTTCAAAAAGCAGTCTCTCTCCTTGTCTTTATTGTTGTTGTTGTTAAGTGGTTTTGAGTCAGTTCCAACTCATAGCAACCCCTCTATAAGTTTTCCAAGGAACAGCTATTGAGTTTGAAGCTCTGATCTTGTGGTCTGACCTTGTGGTCCAGTGATTTATCCCAACGCACCATACCAGGACTCCCCTCCTTGTTGGTAGGCCCTTATAATCCACATTCAGACATAATTTTGGGGGTGTATGCCACATGTGCTTATACAGACTAGAACTTTTTGTAAAAAAACAAGAATGCTACTCTGCAATGACCATTAGAATTTTGGTCTAGAAAAATTCCAGTTGCTTCAACACTGATACACACCATTGGCAAGGCAATAATTAGCCTTCTATTAGTTTTTGATTGCCTCAAAGACAAAAGTACATAAAATCATCATGATATTTGATATCCTTAATGTCTTGTGTTATGTTGGAGAAACACTAGAATAAAGAAGGTGATATCCAAAATAGTCCCAAAATAAAATGGAACTTATTCACATAGGAACAAATTACTGGGGGAATTCAGGGAGACACCCATTGTATCCATGAGCAAGAAGGAGTTTTTCAAATAGGTTCTACCCCAGAACTAACTTGAGAAGTTGCAGGAGCCCATTGTCTCATGGACAATGCCCTCTATACAACTCTTTGCTGAACAGCCAAAGATTGCTTTGTTCATGAATGGCATTTCCAGGGTACACAGACAACTCTCAACCATGCATTAAGACCAGGAAAAGCACTGATTGAAGAAAGTAGGAACAGGTCAGCTCAATGGGCTGAACTGCTGGATCTCTTCCTAACTGTGATGGAAGAACTGGACAATGCTGAGAACCCATATGTTTAGATTTTTACTGTTTAATGGATTGTGGCCAATGGCCTACTATATGGTCAGGCAAATAGGCAATGGAAAACTGGACAATTAAAGGAACACCCATGTGGGGCAAGGAACTATGGAAAGTACTCTGAGAATTTAAGAGGTGTTTAGCACTAGATTTGCCTAATGCAATAAGTCGTTTGATTATTTAACTGCTGCTACCTTAAGTGTCAATGTGAATCCAAGCAAAATGAAATCTTTGAAAATTCAATCATATCTCCACTTATCATGATATTATTTACTGGTTCAGTTGTGAGGACTTTTGTTTTCTTTACATTGAGATGCACCCCCTACGAAAGGCTGTGGTCTTTGATCTTCATCAGTAAATATCTTAAGTCCTCTTCACTTTCATCAAACAACATTGTATTATCTGCATGTCGCAGGTTGTTAATGAGTCTTCCTCCAATCCTGATGACACATTTTTCTTCATATAATCCAGCTTCTGTGATTAGTTGCTAAGCATATGGATTGAATAAGTATGGTGAAAAGATACAACCCTGGCACACAACTTTCTTGATTTTTAAACCATTCAATGTTCCCTTGTTCTGTTTGACCCACTGCCTCTTGGTCTATGTACAGGTCCCTCATGAGCACAATTAAATATCTGGGACTATTCAGTTTCACAGTGTTATACATAGCTTGTTATAATCCACACAGTTGGATGCCTTTGCAAAGTTAATAAAACGCAAGTAAGCATCTTTTTTTAATTCTCTGCTTTCAACCAAGATCCCACTTAACATCAGTAATAATATCTCTCATTCCACATTCTGTTCTGAATCCAGCTTGAATTTCTAGTGTCTCCCTGTGGATGTACTGTTTTTTAATTATTTTGAGCAAAATTTTACTTGCTTGTGATATTAATGATATTGTTAAAAGATTTTTGCATTTCATTGGGTCACCCTTCTTTGGAAAGGGCACAAGTAGGGAGTTCTTCCAATCAGTTGACCAGGTAGCTAGCTGTCTGAAATTCTTGGCATAAACTAATGAGTACCTTCAGTGCAGCATCAGTTTGTTGAAACATTTCAATTTGTATTCCATCAATTCCTTGAGCCTTGTCTTTCACCAATGTCTTCAATGCAACTGGACGTTTTCCTTCAATACGTTTGGTTCTTAATCAAATGTTATCTCTTAAAATGGTTGAACACAGACCAGTTGTTTTTGGTACAGTGACTCTGTGTATTCCTTCCATCTTCTTTTACTGCTTTCTGAATCACTTAATACTTTGCCTGAATCCTTCAGTATTTAAACTGGAGGCTTGATTTTTCCTTCAGTTCTTTCAGCTTCAGAAATGCTGAGCATGTTCTTCCATTCTGGTTTTCTAACTCCATGTCATGGACATTTCATTATAGTATGTTGCTTTGTGTTCTTGAGCTGCCCTTCGAAATGTTCTGTTTGTCATTTATTCCATGTACTTTATCAACTCTATGTTCAAGAGCAAGTTTTAGCCTCTTCAGATGTCCACTTTTGTCTTTTCTTTCTTTCCTGTCTTTTTAAATCTTGAGCTAGCGTGTTTCCTTTCTAGTGACTCAAAGCTACCAAATTAAAACATTTTATGCCTGACCCAATTTAAGAGCTAAATTTCAATAGACTCAAGCTCTCTCCCTATCCTCTGCCTTCTTCTTTAGTGGTAAATGTTTATTACTTTCCAACATCCTTCAATTCCTATACTGTTGTTGTTAAGTGCTGTCTAGTCA
>NW_006408600.1:2457825-2461624 GCF_000296735.1 Chrysochloris asiatica | reverse complement strand
GTATAGGGTTTCCAAGGAGGAGCTGGTGAGCTTGAACCACCGACCTTGAAGTTCAAATGGCTTTGCAGTGTGGCGCAATAACCCACACAAGCCGCCACACCAGGATAGCCACAATAGTACTTGTAAAATATAAAGGGGAAGAAAGGAGAATTTAGATAAAAAAAACCTTCAGAGGATGATGCAGATCTGAAAAATAGTCAATCAAACCAATGGGGAAAACACTGCCATCAGAAGTGCACTGGACAGAATGTTGGACAGAAATGTCTTTGCTCAGTGTCCCTGTCATGCTGTCATTGACTGTGCACTGCCTTGAAAGAGACTGGCTTCAGTCTTAAAGTTGAGGCTGATTCTTGTGACAGTGCCTCCCGCTATACACTGTCAGTTCATTACATCCCTTTGTTATTGTTGCTGTCAGGGTGGAGGGACTGTGGACAGAGCCTGCAGAACAGGGGTGGGGAACGTCCAGGCCATGGTCAGTATAAGGCCAGCGAAATCATTTGCTCTGGCCCTGTCAAAGCAGCCAAAGTTCCAGCCATCATTGGTGCCATCATTAAGTGCCATCACATCAGTTCTTACTCATAGCATCCCTGTATAAGGTTCCCAAGGAGTGACTGGTGAGCTTGAACCACTGACCTTTGATTCAAACCAACTTTGCAGTCCAGCGCATTAGCCCGCAGTGCCACACCCAGATCTGAGCAATGTTCTTCCCCAACTGCCATAGCCACTAAAAACCTTTTATGCTAAAGGATATTTTCTTTTCCTATGTTTTTCAAACTTTCTACAGTTTTTACACTGTTATTTAGTCTGTCTTTCTTAAAAACCTGATCTTCACTGATTCTCCCCTCTCACTCCTACAGCGTCGTCTCAGTCACCTTTGAAGGGTCTTCTGCCTCTTCCCAACACACATGTTATTCCTCAGAGTTCTGCCAATGCTGTATTTTTTGAACCCTGCATATATACTCTGCCTGGAAAAGTCACACCCATATTGATAACTTCAATATGCTGCTGACTTACCATTGTATTGTTATAGCCAAGACCTCTGTCCTAAACTCTAGACCCATACAGTCAGTTTTACTGAAATACTTAACAGGCTTCTAAAACCATCCTGATTGAATTCTGTATTTACCCTCCCTCCCAACCTGCTTCTCCCCTCCAGTTTTTCCTATCTCAGTAGACTGCATTGTCATTCATCCACTTGTCTCTTATCCTTATCTCTTCCCTACTGAGTTATGCAATCAATCCCTAAGTCCTTTAACTTTCAACAATCTCCCCATGTGACCTTTTATTTTCATCCTCACTGCTACTATCTTATTTCAAGCCATAGTATTTTTCTCTTCTAAAAGATTGCAACAGCCACTAAACAGTTTCTCTCCTTTCTGTTTTGTGCTCCATCCCTATCCAACTCATTATTAATAAAATAAAAATTGAAGTAAGTATGTTTACAGTATGGGAAATCAAGCTTAAAGTAACAATGAAATGTAACTTCTATCTATCAGATTAGCAGCGAGAACTAATAATCAGTGCACACAATAAGGCTGTATACTAGTACAACTTTTTTCAAAATAATGTGCCATTATAAATCAGAACTATTAAAAACATTCATGTTCTTGTCTAATATTCCCATATTTATGATTATATCTTAGACAAATGCATTTAAATATAGACAAACATTTACACAAAATGATTTTTCACTATATAGTAAAATAACATGGAAGCAGTTCAACAATATGAGAATAATTAAATAAATTAGCACATATTCATTAAAATTATGTTTACAAATAATTTAATAACTTCATAGAATGCTTATGATACAAAAAGAGAGTTAAAAAGCAAGACTCAATATATGCATAAAACTTACATATCTATGTAGAAAACACAAGGAAAAATGAATCAAATTACCCATGGTGGTTATCTCTAAATGATAACATTTTGGAAAATTCTTATTTATAATTGTTTATGGATGCCACAAAGGAGCTCCAATGATGTTGTGATTTAGGAACGGGGTTGCTAACAGAAAGGTCATGGCTTCCACAACTGTCAAACTTCAAGCCATGTTCAGAAAAGGACATGGAAAAACAGTTATTATTGCTGATATAAGATGGGTCTGGTTTGCTAGCAGAGAATACCAGAAAGATGTTTACTTGTGTTTCCTTGACTATACAAAGACATTCAACTGTGTGGATTATAACAAATTATGGACAGCACTGGGAAGAACAGGGACTCCAGAATGCTATATTGCGCTCATGCGGAACCTGTATATAGACCAAATGACAATTTTTCAAACAGAACAAAGGATACTGAATGGTTTAAAATCAGGGAAGGTGTGCATCAGGGTTGTATCTTTTCACCATTCTTATTCCATCAGTATACTGAGCAAATAATCTGAGAAACTGGACTATATGAAGAAGAATGCAGTATCTGAAGTGGAAGAAGACTCATTAACAGTTTGTAATATGAATCTTTGCTTCCTGAAAGAGAAGAGAATTTGATGAAGATGAAAGACCACACCTCAACTTAGTGAAAATAAAAATCCCAACAACTGGACCAATAAGTACATCATGATGTTTTTGCTATTGTCAGGTGCCTTTGAGTCAGTGCCACCTCGTCACAATAGAACAAATAATTGTTTTATGTACAACAGAAGAAAACATTGCCCAGTATTGTTCATCCTCATAATTGTTATTTTGAACCCATTGTGGCTTCAATTGTGTCAGTCTATCTTGTAGGGACCTTCCTCTTTTCTCCAGTGATTGATCACTCCTGACATGTCTAAAGTACAAAAGACGAAATCTCATCGTAGTCAGTTCTAAGGAGCCTTCTGGCTATACTTCTAAAACAGATTTATTTGTTCATCTGGCAATCCATGGTACTTTCGGTACTCTTCTCCAACACCATAATACAAATACATTGGTTTTTCTCTGGTCTTTCTATTCATTGTGCAACTTTCACATGCATATGAAGCAATTGAAAATACCATGGCTTGGGTCAAGCGCACCTGAGTCCTCAAACTGACCTCTTTGCTGTTTAACAATTGAAAGAAATCTTTTGTAGCAGATCCTCCTAATGCCATATGTCATTTGAGTTCTTGAGTGTTGCTTCCATGAATGTTGTTTGTGGGTTCAAGCAAAACGATGTCTTTGACAACTTCAATCTTTTCTCCATTTATCATGATGATGTTCCTTGGTCCAGTGGTGAGGATATTTATTTTCTTTATATTGAGGTGCAATCCATACCGAAGGCTGTGGTCTTTGATCTTCATCAGTACTTCAAGTCTTTTTCACTTCCTGCAAACAAGGTTGTATCATCTGCATATCGCAGGTTGTTAATGAGATCTGATTTAATGGAGTCTTCCTCCATTCCTTACACATGTTCTTCATATAGTCCACTTTTCATGATGATTTGCTCAGCATAAAGATTAAATAAGTATGTTGAAAAGATATAACCCTGGTGCACAACGTTCCTGATTGTAAACCATAAGTATCCCCTTGTTCTGTTCAAAATTCTGTTGTTGTTAGGTGCCATCGAGTTTGTACCAACTCATAGTGACACTATGACAACAGAACGAAACACTGCCCAATCCTGGGCCAACCACTATCGTTGCCACGTTTGAGCCCATTGATGCTGCCACTTTGCCAATCCATCTCATTGGGGATCTTCCTCTTTTTCTCTGACCCTCCACCTTACCAAACATGATATACTTCTCCAGTGACTGGTACTTCCTGACAATATGTCCGAAGTATGAGAGATGAAGTTTGGCCATCTTGGCCGCCATGGAGCACTCTGGCTGTACTTCTTCCAA
>NW_006408600.1:2456147-2457595 GCF_000296735.1 Chrysochloris asiatica | reverse complement strand
CTTTTCTCCATTGATAAAAATGTTGTTTATTGGTCCAATGGTGAGGATTTTTGTTTTCTTGACATTGAGATGTAAACCATATCGAAGGCTGTGCTCTTTGATCTTCATCAGGAAGCAAGCAATGTTGGATCATCTGCATATCGAATGTTGTTAATGAGTCTTCCTCCAATCCTGATGCCACATTTTTCTACATAGAACCCAGCTTCCTGTATTATTTGCTCAGCATCCAGGTTGAATAAGTATGGTAAAGAATACAACCTTGGCACACACCTTTCTTAATTTTAAAACATTCAGTGTTCCCATGTTCTGTTCGAACAACTGCTTCTTAGTCCAGGTACAGATTCCTCATGAGCACAATTAAGTGTTCTGGAATACTCATACTTCCCAATGTTATCCATAGCTTGTCATGATCCACACTATTGAAAGACTTTGTATAGTCAATAAAGCACAGGTAAACATCTTTCTGATATTCTGTACTTTTAGCCAAGATCCATCGGCTATCAGCAATGATATCTCTTGTTCCACGCCTCTCCTGAATTCCGGCTTGAACCTCTGGAAGTTCTCTGTCAATGTATGATTGTAGCCAATAAATAACTTCATGATAAATGGAGAAAAGATTGAAGCTGTCAAACTTCATTTTGCTTGAATCCATAATCAAAACTCATGGAAGCGGCACTCAAGAACTCAAAAGGCATATGGCATACAGCAAATATGCTGCACTAAACCTCTTTAAAATTTAAAAGTACAAATATTGAGGATTAAGGTGCCCCTTACCCAACCTGTAATATTTTCAAACACCTTATATACACGTGAAGGTAGGACAATGAATAAAGAACACCAGAGAATAAACAATGCATTCATATTTTGGTGCTTGAGAAGAATATTGAAAGTACCATAGACTTCCAAAAGAGCGAAAAATCTGTGTTAGAAGTATACCCAGAATTCACCTTGGAAGCCAGGATGTTGAGACTTTATCTCTCACACTTTGGACATGTTATCAGGAGGGACCAATCCCTGGAAAAGGACATCATTGTCAAGGTCCTATGTCAGGGTCCAGCCTCGACAAGGAACTATGGGTGTCACGAAGAAGGGAGATCTGGTGGCTAAAGGGATAGAAAAAGAGAGAGACAAAATATATACAAAAAAGACAGACACACAGATATGATGCAAGCTGGCAGGTAGGCAGATCTGCAAACATATTGTCTAGCATTGCACACAGAACTCACTCTACCTCAGTCTTTTATTCTCTGTTTTAGTGAGGGATTTGTTACAAAGGAAGTATGTAATTCACAAAGGGAGGATGTAATTCACAAAGGGAGGATGTGATTCTTTAGATAAGATAGGATACAGAACTGAAATGTGATTAATCATTCAAAACAGGACATAATGATTCACAGGAACAACTTTTAAGATATTTTCATAGTTTTTCTTAGCAATCTAACATTTTT
>NW_006408600.1:2451773-2456047 GCF_000296735.1 Chrysochloris asiatica | reverse complement strand
CCTCGTCACAATAGAACAAATAATTGTTTTATGTACAACAGAAGAAAACATTGCCCAGTATTGTTCATCCTCATAATTGTTATTTTGAACCCATTGTGGCTTCAATTGTGTCAGTCTATCTTGTAGGGACCTTCCTCTTTTCTCCAGTGATTGATCACTCCTGACATGTCTAAAGTACAAAAGACGAAATCTCATCGTAGTCAGTTCTAAGGAGCCTTCTGGCTATACTTCTAAAACAGATTTATTTGTTCATCTGGCAATCCATGGTACTTTCGGTACTCTTCTCCAACACCATAATACAAATACATTGGTTTTTCTCTGGTCTTTCTATTCATTGTGCAACTTTCACATGCATATGAAGCAATTGAAAATACCATGGCTTGGGTCAAGCGCACCTGAGTCCTCAAACTGACCTCTTTGCTGTTTAACAATTGAAAGAAATCTTTTGTAGCAGATCCTCCTAATGCCATATGTCATTTGAGTTCTTGAGTGTTGCTTCCATGAATGTTGTTTGTGGGTTCAAGCAAAACGATGTCTTTGACAACTTCAATCTTTTCTCCATTTATCATGATGATGTTCCTTGGTCCAGTGGTGAGGATATTTATTTTCTTTATATTGAGGTGCAATCCATACCGAAGGCTGTGGTCTTTGATCTTCATCAGTACTTCAAGTCTTTTTCACTTCCTGCAAACAAGGTTGTATCATCTGCATATCGCAGGTTGTTAATGAGATCTGATTTAATGGAGTCTTCCTCCATTCCTTACACATGTTCTTCATATAGTCCACTTTTCATGATGATTTGCTCAGCATAAAGATTAAATAAGTATGTTGAAAAGATATAACCCTGGTGCACAACGTTCCTGATTGTAAACCATAAGTATCCCCTTGTTCTGTTCAAAATTCTGTTGTTGTTAGGTGCCATCGAGTTTGTACCAACTCATAGTGACACTATGACAACAGAACGAAACACTGCCCAATCCTGGGCCAACCACTATCGTTGCCACGTTTGAGCCCATTGATGCTGCCACTTTGCCAATCCATCTCATTGGGGATCTTCCTCTTTTTCTCTGACCCTCCACCTTACCAAACATGATATACTTCTCCAGTGACTGGTACTTCCTGACAATATGTCCGAAGTATGAGAGATGAAGTTTGGCCATCTTGGCCGCCATGGAGCACTCTGGCTGTACTTCTTCCAACAAAGATCTGTTGGTTCTATGGACAGCCCATGACACTTTCAATATTCTCCTCTAACACCATAACTCAAAAGCATCAATTCTTCTATGGTCTTCCTTAATCTCTGTTCAAAGTACTACCTCTTAATCTGTGTACAAATTCCCCATGAGCACAATTAAGTGTTCTGGAACTCCCATTCTTCACAATGTTGTCCATAGTTTGTAATGATCCATACAGATGAATGCCCTTACATAGTTAATAAAGCACAAGTAAACAACTTTCTGGTATTCTCTGCTTTCAACCAGGATCCATCTGATGATAACAAAGACGTCCATTGTTCCACATCCTCTTCTGAATCCAGTTTGAATTTCTGGCAGTTCCCTATCATATTAAATATGATAGGTACTGCACTGAACATTTTTTAATTATCTTAAGCAAAATTTTATTGCATATGATATTAATGATATTGTTTAGTAACTTCTACATTCCATTGGGTCAGCTTTCTTTGGAATGGACGTAAATATGAATCTCTTCCAATTATTTGACAGGTAGTTGTCTTCCTAATTCCTTGGCACAAACTAGTGAATACTTCCATCAATTTATTGAAAAGTTTCTATTTCTGGTGACTTACTTTTATCCAATGTCATCAGTGAAGCTTGGACTTCTTTTTTCAGTGTCATGAGTTCTTGATCATATGCACCTTTTGAAATGGCTGAGCATCGACCAGTTCTTTTTGGTACAGTGACTCTGTTTCGTTCTTCTTTTAATATTTTCTGCCTTATTCAATATCTTGTCTTTGCTGTTGTTGTGAAGTGCCGTCAAGTCGGTTCCGACCCATAGCGACCCTGTATAGGGTTTCCGAGGAGCAGCTGGTGAGCTTGAACTGCCAATCTTGCAGATCAAATGGCTTTGCAGTCTGGCGCAATAACCCACAGTGCCACACCAGGACTCCATCTTGACTTTGTTGCTGTTGTTAAGTGCCATTGAGTCGGTTCCGACCCATAGCGACCCTGTGACTTTAGAATCATTCAATATTACAAGTCAAGGCTTGAGTTTTAGCTTCAGTTCTTTCAGCTTGAGAAATGCTGAGCATGCTCTTCCCTTTTGGTTTTCTAACACCAGGTCTTTGCACATTTCATTATAATACCTGACTTTGTCTTCTCCAGCTGTCCTTTGAAATTTTTTGTTTAGCTCTTTTACATCATCATTTCTCCCAGTTGCTTTTGCTTGGCTACATTCAAGAGTAAATTTCAGTCTTCTGGTGTTTTGGTGTTTTATGTCTTTCCTGTCTTTTTAGTGACCTTTTGCTTTCTTTAAGTATGATGTTCTTGATGTCATCCCACAAGTCTTCTGGTCTTCAGTCATTGGTGTCTAATGTTATCACATATGTTCTTTGTATGTTCTCTAAATTCAGATGGGATATATTCAAGTTATATTTTAGGTCTCATGGCCTGGTTTTAATTTTCTTCTGTTTCAGAGAAGATTAAGAATAAAAGGAAGATAAGTGAAGCTGATAAGATAACTCTGGTAAGAGGTTAAAGGTGACCTTAAGAAGTCATACTGTTTATGCCTAAAGGCAAGCTGCACTCTAGAAAAATTTAAAGGTCTGTTTTATTTGTTTGTTTAAAAAAGAGATAATCTAGAAAGAGAAATCCAATATCTCCATTGGGATTCTATGCTTTTATATATTTCAATTATATTTGATAATATTTTTCAGGTTAAGTAACTGGAAAAGAAATGTGTGTCTGTATGAATTTTCTTATGGGAACAATATGACAAACCAAAGGGAGACTATTTTTTTTGATTCTATATTAAATCTAGCTACAAAATTATTTTCTGTTTCTGTTTATAAAAGGCGTCTGTATGAAATAAAGTTTAAGATCAAGATATGGGTAACAAAACAATTGTTAACCAAAAAGCTGTCTTAATGGAAAACATTGTAAGAAGCTAATATTCCCACCACAATAAAAAATATTATAATGTCACAAGCCCAGTTATGAGTAATGTTTCAAACTCTCATCATCAAGTTAGGAAATCTCTTAGTTCAAGACAAATGCCTTTTTCATTATGAAATGTTGATAAATACAGTTAAATATAACCTGAAGGCACCAATTAACTTTAAAATATTGTTATAGCAAATTTATTTATCACTCATTTATTTAGTACTTATTAACTACATATTTTTAATGCATTAGTAAGTTAAAGTACTAAGAAACAAATGTGTTTCCGATTCTGTCTCCGGAAACCTTTGAAGAAATGACTTCTTCATTCATGATACAAAAAACATCTTAAGGATTAGAGCAATAGTATCTAAAGGACTCTTCTCTTCCATTGGGAACAAGGATCCTCGATATCTTTAAACTCAGGAGATGATACAGAAAATGTGCATACATTTTCCCCAAAGGAAATCTAATTGAGGTGACTAACTCCATGAGATGATGAAGTACAAAGAATAGGAACTGAACATCCAGGAAGATTTGCTGAAGTTGTGCAGTTATGCTGAGAATTAAGATCCTTTAAAACACACAGATCAAAGGGCAGTTGTTTGAACAGAACAACGGGATACTAAGTCAGGAAAGGTATTCACCAGAATTGTCTCTTTCACCGTACTTATTCAATCTGTATGCTGAGCAAATAATCAGAAAAGCTGGATTATATGAAGAAGTCATGGCATCAGGATTGGAGGAAGACTCATTAACAACCTGGAGATGATACAAACTGACTTGCTGAAAGTGAAGAAGATTTAAAATACTTACTGATGAAGATCGAAGCCAACAGCTTTCAGTATGAATTGCATCTTAATGTAACGAAAACAAAAATACTCACAGATGGACCAATAAATGTTGTTGTTGTTAGGTGCCATTGTGTCGGCACCGACTCATAGTGACCTTATGCACAGCAGAAAGAAACAATGTCCGATCCTGGGCCAACCTCACTACTATTGCCACACTTGACTCCATCAATGCTGCCACATGGCCAGTCCATCTCGTTGAGGGTCTTCCTCTTTTTCTCTGACCCTCCATCTTACCAAACATGATATCCTTCTCCAGCGACTGTTCCCTCCAGACAACATATCCAAAGTATGAGAGACGAAGTTT
>NW_006408600.1:2442173-2443447 GCF_000296735.1 Chrysochloris asiatica | reverse complement strand
CTGGAAGGTCATCTGAAACCTGTCCCCTGTGGATGAACCTGCTGGTATTTTAAATACCCGTGGCATAGCTTCCAGAATCATAGCAACTCACTAGCCACCACTCCCCAGTACGACAAACTGACAGACGAGTGGTGGAAGAGAATGGTATATGGAAAAGAAGTTAAAAAAAGCCTTACTAACATTGGTAAAGCAGATGATCTAGGAGGACATTGTATGACATATATTACTAGAGGCACATGGTTTGTGTAAATAGAGTGACTGAAAATTGAATTTTAATGTCATTTTAAAATCTTGACGAGTGATGAGAATACATGTTGAATTTTAAAGCTCCCTTTTCTAATAACAGTTCCTCTAATGTGGATGCTGCCCAAACCATATACCCTAAAGAATAGTCTTTTACCCTGAGGTCTGGCAGATGCAGAATATCTCAGTCTATTGCCAAGTGGTCTTTCCTCTATGGTCAAACAGATACAATATGTGACAGACTATACTTGAAGGGTCCAGGTGCATAGCATTATGTATGTATTATTCACCTATCCCTGCTATATCCTTGCTTTTAGATACCCCATTTTTTTACTCCCCTGATTGTCTTTCAGTCCATTATGATTTTATAACTCTTAGTTCCTGCCTCATCTGTACAAGAATGCTCTCTTGTTCATTGTCTAGTGGAGTGTCCATCTTCACTCTGTGAATTTGAATGTCTTCCAGATCAGGACCGTCTCTGGAGCGTCAATAAATCTTTTTTGTACTTTTATAGAGGGTGTGTGCTGTCTCTCTGTTGTTGTTAGGTACCCTCTAGTTGGTTCTGGCTCATAGTGAGTCTGTGTACAACAGAATGAAACACTGTCTAGTCTTTCACCATCCTTACAATTGTTGTTATGTTTGAGCTCATCATTGCAGCCAGTGAATCAATCCATCTGATTGGGGATCTTCCTGTTTTTATGCTGGCCCTTCACTTTACATAGCATGATGGTCTTTTCGAGGGATTTGCCCCTCCTGATAATATATCCAAAGTACTACTATAGTCGAATTCTCTTACCATCCTCTCTTCTAAGAAGCAATCCGGTTGTACTTCTTCCAAGATAAATTTGTTCATTCTTCAGTAAGTTCATGGTACAGTCAACATTCTTTGCCAACACCATAATTCAAATGCATCAATCCTTCTCTAGGGAATTCAGTGGCTCTGTAGGATAAACACTGAACTGTGAACCACAAGGTCAGTGGTTCAAACCCACCAACTGCTTCTTGGGAGAAAGATGAGCCTTTCTGCTCTG
>NW_006408600.1:2440183-2441568 GCF_000296735.1 Chrysochloris asiatica | reverse complement strand
GGGAATGAATCAAAAATTATCCATACTCTGGCTGCAGAATTTATTTTAATCAACTTTTAGAAAAAACAAATAAATCACTTTTCAACATAATTTCCTTGATTTTCAATATACTTTGGCCATCAAACAATAAAGTTTCATATTATTAAAAAATGTTTAAGGCTGAGCTGTGAGCCACAAATGTACAACTGTCTTCACTTCTTCATCAGAGGTGAATCTTTGTCCCAAAGGAGAACAAACAGCTGAAAGTCCTATGGAATGAAATCAGGACTATAGGAAGAATGTTATATCACCTCAGAACAAAGTTTTTGCAGAGTGTCAACAGAGTGGGCAGAGGTATATGGATGTGCATTGTCATACAAGATCACAATGTCATTCGATAGTAGCCCTCTGGGTTTAACCAGAAGTTTAGGTTTCAGCTCTACGGTGAGCATCTAACTGTAAAAACACTGTTGATTGTTGAAACTTTTTCCTGATTTTGTTGTTGTTATTAGGTACCATGGAGTCAGTACCCACTCATAGCAATCCTATGCACAACAGAATGAAACACTGCTCAGTCCTGCACCAACCTTACAATCGTTCCTATACTTGAACCCATCGCTACTGCCACTATGCCAATCCATCTCATTAGGGGTCTTCTTCTTTCTCTCCAACCCTTCATTTTTACCAAATATGATATCCTTCTCCAGGGACTGGTCCCTCCTGATAATATGTCTGAAGTATGAAAGATGAGGTTTGGCCATCCTGGCTTCCAAGGAGCACTCTGGTTGTACTTCTTCCAACACAGATCTGTTTGTTCTTTTGACAGTCCAGGTTACCTTTAATATTCTCCTCCAACACCATATCTCAAATGCATCAATTCTTCTACGGTCTTCCTTATTCACTGCCCAGCTTTCACATACATATGAGGTTACTGAAAATACCATGGCTTGGGTCAGTCGCACGTTAGTCCTCAAACTGACATCTTTGTTCAACATACAGACTGAATAAGTATGGTGAAAGAATACAACCCTGGCCCACACCTTTCCTAATTTTAAACCACTTGGTGTTCTGTTCAAACAACTGCCTCTTTGACTATGTACAGGTTCCTCATGAGCACAATTAAGTGTTCCAGAATAGTCATATTTCACAATGTTGTGATAGCTTGTCATAATCTACACAATTGAAAGCCTTTGCGTAGTCAATAAAGCACAGGTAAACATCTTTCTAGTATTGTGTTTTCAGCCAAGATTCATCTGATGGCAGCCATGATATCCCACATTCCATGTCCTCTTCTGAATCTCTGAAAGTTCTCTGTCAATATATGGTTCCAGCCGTTTTTGCATTATCTTTAGTAAAACTTTACTCAAATAGGATATCAATAATATTGTCCAATGATTTCCATATTC
>NW_006408600.1:2423242-2438543 GCF_000296735.1 Chrysochloris asiatica | reverse complement strand
GCTGTGAGTTCATGTGCCAGACTGCAAAGCCATTTGAATTGCTAGGTCAGTGGTTCAAACTCACCAGCTGTTCCTCAGAAACCCTCTACAGGGTCGCTATTGGTTGGAACCGACTCAACAGTCCTTAACAACAGCATTCCTTTATTACAGAGCTTCCATGAAGTTAAAATATACAGAAATGTTTATTAGCAAATTAAGAAACTCCAAATATTCAGAATTCACTCACAATATTGAATCTAATTTTAAATTAAGCATATTTTCTTCCTTTCCAGGACAACAAAACAAAATTTATAATTTTTCTGCCCTCCAAATGTTACCCTTGAAAGCATGTAGATTTCTTTTTTTAAGAAAACTTTTCTAATAGTACTCCAAATAAAAATAATTTTGTTTAAAGTTTAATAAAGCATTCATATATTTCAAAATCTACCAGTGTCTTTTACAACACTTCTTGTTTAGAAAGAATCAAGTGTATCTCAAGAAGAAGACAGGGCATAATAAAGATATCATTTGATGAGCATTTAATGAAAACCATTTGGAAAGTTGGTAAAAGCATTAAGACAACAAAATTATAATTTCAAAATGGATCTTTTTTTTAATTTTGACTAACTGAACATTCAAGGAAAAAAAAACAAAACCCATACTGTTGTAAACCTATTGCTGCTCAAAAGCCTCTAAAATAATACTACTTTTTTCATGAACGGACACTTGAAGCTGATGGTGTAGGAAATACTCTCAGTGCTAAATGAAACCTTAAAAGAATTCTTTTTCTTCTACAATTTTTAATTTCTTGTGTTCATTGAAACATGTAGAGTTGCATATAAAATAATTTATCTTATTTTATTTTTCTTTTCCCATAGAAGCATAGTACTATAAAACAAAGTTTATAGAAAATAATAATATATTGGTAGCAAACAGGAGTGTTAAAAAAACAAACAAACAAAAAACTAGAACTGGTTTTCTTTATAAAAAGCTATCCGGTGTAGTAAGTTACTGTATCTGAATATCCTGTTTTAGTGTCACATTTAAATTGTCGGAGTCTGAAAAAGTAAGTGCCAATGTTTCATACTAAGAGATATTTATCACATTCTCTAAACTGATGGGAAGAATACACAGACTCAATAGGGATTACAAGTTACTCTGATGAAGTCTCCCTGTTTTGAACCTGTTTTTCCCTCTTTCATGGAACAAGGGATAATCTCCCTAAAATAAATCATTTCCTCTTTGAAAAATAATTAAAACTAAAGAGTGTTGGGCAAAGTGAAGGTCCAAATATGTAGGTAAGGTGGGAAACCATAATTAAAGAGATAAACCGTTAAGTCATCCATCTCTACTATATTTTCAAAGGAGAAAAAGGCTGTGAGTAGTCTATCACTTCATTTACAAACGAAAGTCTTTCTTTGACAACACATGGGTCAATTAAATCCTCTTTAAATTCGTTTTGATGTGTTAATGTGTGAATCCTACCCTTGCCACCACAAGTTTCCATGGTCTATTGCTAGATTTTTGTTCTGGCTTCATTTGAATTGTTTCTAATGTTTTGTTGTATGTTAAAATAAAGTCGTTTAAAGCTATGTAAATAAAAGGAAAACTCTAAAGCAACTATTACCTACGGTGCTTTATTTCTTTACACTATCTTTTATCTTGTACTATATAATAAAAGATAGAAAAATAGTCTAATTTTGATTGGTTTTTCCTTCCCATTGCTGTATTTGTAATGTTGAGTAATATTTGAGATTGTAAAAAAATTGCAAGTGGCTATATTTTTTTATTTTAAAATCTGCACAAAAACACCTAAATTCTAAAAATTGTTAATCTTAACTTGTCACAAATACTTAACTCTAACACAGAGTGACTAACAGGTAAAGAAAGAATATTTTAAATTTATGACTGGGTTATTCCTTTCACATATGATGGAATCCAAAACAATACCTCGGTTTTATCAGACAGGGAATTACTGTCACGTTTGCCTCACCAGTGCTTCCTGTTGGGGGTGAGTAGTCTATTCTTCAGCATGACAAAGTCTGATTTCTGAATGGCTGGTAGTGTCAAAGGGCCATTAATATGCTAAGCCTTTTAGTGGCCTGGGATAGCTCCATCCTGCCTTCCTCAATTGTTGCAATTGGGCCATGTGATGAACTGATGATTTCAAGGCAAGCTTTGGAATCTGGACGTCTTCTAGAAATTATATTACTTCTGACATTATAATCTGTGGACTCTTCTTGCTCAGTTCTTTCATGCTTAAAAGACGTACAGTCTTAGCAGAGCTCCTGAGTAATGAGAAAAGAGAGAACTCAGCAAACAAAAGTGCTAGTTTCTCTCATAATTAGGTTTTAAGAAGTTTATAAAAGACAAGTCTCATGTTTGCAGAACCTGTTGACAACATTTATCACGTTTTTCCTACTTACAAAATCTGTGACGAATCGGAGAATAGAGTCATATGCACTTTGAAAGTAATTTGTCAAAATTGAATTAACTATAAAATGTTTAGTATTCCTTTTTGTTGTTATAGTCAATTCTTTATTACCCAGCACTAATACTTCTTTTGCATTTCTTGAAAACATTGTTTTCACGTTTATTAACTGCCAACATACACAGTACAGAGGAAAAACACAAACCTGTCATTTGAAAGTTAAAAGAAGTAGAACAGATGACTTCCTATTCTGTACTGATTAATTATTGAATGTATTTTTGTCTAATTCTTACCCTACATTTAACCTGCAACCCAGTAAGGAAATTTCCTGAATTAACACACTTAAGTCCAAAGAAGATTTGAAAGATTAGATTAGTCTGCAAATGATTCCAAAGGAAGAGCTGAATGGGGGAAGAGTAGAAAAGTTGATCAGTTTTTCAACCTTGCAGAAAAGGAGATCTATATACCAAACAAAAAACACAAAACAACAACCAAAAAAAACCCACTGCCATTGAGCGGACTCTGACTCAGTAACCCGATAGAACAGAGTAGAACTGCCCCCAGAGTTTCCAAGGCTGTATATCTTTATGGAAGCAGACTAAGACTTTTTACCCCACTGAGCAGTTGGTGAGTTTGGACTGCTGGCCTTTCAGATAACCATTGAGCACTTTAGCCACTGCACTACAAGTACTCCTTAAGAGCTATATGTTGTTGTTGCTAAGTGCCATTGAGTTGCTTTAAGGGACCTTTCACCAGCTTCCAAGGAGTAGCTGGTGAAAGCAAATTTGTGGGTAATTCAGTTATCTAATAAGCAGTTGAATGATAGTAGATATTTAGTTCATTTAATTGAATTAAACGTTTACTGATGAAGATCAAAGAGCACAGCCTTCTGTATGGATTGCATCTCAATGTCAGGAAAATAAAAATCCTCACCACTGGACCAATAAACAACATTCTTATCAACGGAGAAAAGATTGAAGTTGTCAAGGACTTCATTCTTCTTGATCAACTATCAACACTCGCGGAAGCAGCAGTCAAGAGATCAGACGACGTATTGCATTGGGCAAATCTGCTGCACAGGAACTTTTTAAAGTGTTGAAGAGCAGAGATGTCAGCTTGAGGACTAAGGTGTGCCTGACCCAAGCCATGGTATTTTCAATAGCCTCATATGGATGCAAAAGCTGGACAGTCAATAAGGAAGCTCTTAGAAGAATTGATGCCTTTGAGTTGTGGTGTTGGAGGAGAATACTAAAAGTGCCAAAAGAACCAATAGATCCGTTTTGGAACAAGTGCTGCCAGAACGCTCCTTGGAGACCAAGATGGCCAAACTTTGTCTCTCCTACTTTGGACATATTGTCAGGAGGGACCAGTCACTGGAGAAGGATGTCATATTTGGTAAGGTGGAGGGTCAGAGAAAAAGAGGAAGACCCCCAACGAGATGATTGGCCAGGTGGCATCATTGATGGTGTCAAGTGTGGCAGCGGTAGTGAGGTTGTCCCAGGATCGGACATTGTTTCGTTCTGCTGTGCATGGGGTCGCTATCAGTCAGTTCCAACTCGATGGCACCTGACAACAACAACAACATATTGATACTAACCCACTGCCATTGAGTCCATTCTGACTCATAAGGACCTATACAGGGTTTTTGAGATTGTACATCTTTATGGGAGCAGACAGCTTCATCTTTCTTGTGTGGAGCAGCTGGTTGGTTTGAACCAGTAAGTTTGTAGTTAGTAGCCCAGTGTTTATTCTACTATACCACACCAGGAGAACAACTGAATGATTGTTGTTGTTGTTGTTAAGTGCTATCAAGTTGGTTCTGACTCATAGTGACCCTTTATAGGGTTTCCAAAGAGTGGCTGGTGGGTTTGAACCTTCAACCTTGTGGTTCAAACCAACCTTGCAGTATATAGTGCTTATCCAACAGTGCTGCACTATGACTCCAATGGAATGGTAGTGAGTACCTAATTATTTTTATTCTACTGGATGCATTGAAAAGAGTAATGTAACTATTTTAAATGTCAGTTTTGACAATATACCATAAAGTTTTACCTTTTATGACTATCTGAATTAATGATTAAAACATAGGCAACTTGACCATAGGGCACATGGCTTTTAAAAATTGTTCTATGCGATACAAGAGCCAGAAAATTTGAAAGACAAATGATGGATCTTGACTGAAAGCAGAGAATACCAGAAAGATGTTTACCTGTGCTTTATTGACTACACAAAGGCTTTTGATTGTGTAGATCATGACAAGCTATGGGCAACATTGTGAAGTATCAGTATTCCAGAACACTAAATTGTGCTCATGAGGTATCTGTACATGGACCAAGAGGCAGTTGTTCGAACAGAACAGGGGAACACTGAATGGTTTAAAATTAAGAAAGGTGTGTGACAGGGTTGTATTCTTCCAGCATACTTTATTCAACCTGTATGCTGAGCAAATAATCTGAGAAGCTGGCTTATATGAAGAAAAACATGGCATCAGGATTGGAGGAAGACTCATTAACAATCTGCAATATGCAGTTGATACAATCTTGCTTGCTGAAAGTGAAGAGAACTTAAAACATTTACTGATGAAGATCAAAGAGCACAGCCTTCGTTTTGGATTGCATCTCAATGTAAAGAAAACAAAAATCTTCACCACTGGACCAATAAACAACATTCTTATCAACGGAGAAAAGATTGAAGTTGTCAAGGACTTCATTCTTCTTGGATCAACTATCAACACTCATGGAAGCAGCAGTCAAGAAATCAAATGACATATTGCATTAGGCAAATCTGCTGCATAAGACCTTCTTAAAGTGTTGAAGAACAAAGATGTCAGCTTGAGGACTAAGGAACACCTGACCCAAGCCATGGTTTTTTGAATAACTTCATATGCATGAGAAATCTGAACAGTGAATTAGGAAGACTATAGAAGAATTGATGCTTTTGAGTTATGGTGTTGGAGGAGAATATTGAAAGTGCATAGGCTACCAAAAGAGTTGGGAGAAGTGCAGCCAGAGTGCTCCTTGGAGACCAGAATGGCCAAACTTCGTCTCTCATACTTTGGACATATTGTCAGAAGGGACCAGTCGCTGAATAAGGATATCAAGTTTGGTAAGGTGGAGGGTCAGAGAAAAAGAGGAGGACCCTCAGCGAGATGGATTGGCAATATGGCAGCATAGATGGAGTCAAGTGTGGCAACAATTGTGAGACTGGCCCAGGATCGGGCAGTGTTTCGTTCTGTTGTGCATAGGGTCACTATGAGTAGGTACCAACTCGATGGCACTTAACAACAACAAAAATTCTGTAGGTAATGGGAAGTCATAGAATGGTTTTAACTTGAAAATCATGATCAAACTGGAAACAGAGAGACTAATTGGGCAATTATTATATCATCCTAAAGGAGTCCTTACTAAACTGTGATTAAAGCACTCAGCTGTTAATGAAAAGGTTGGGACCCATCAGACACTCTGCAGTAGAAAGGTGTGACAATCTACTTCTGCAAAGATTGTTGTTGTTTCTGTTGTTCAGTTCCGTTTCATAATGACTGTGTAGAATTTCTGAGGAACAACTAGTGAGTTTGAACCAATTACAGTTCAACTTAGTCCAGTGTTTAGCCTACAGCGTCACACCAGGACCACCAGGTGGTGGTGGTTGTGTGCCATCGAGTAAGTTCCAAGGACCGTTTGGTTAGCAGCTCACATGTAACTCACTATGCTTTGAGCCTTGGAAACCTTACAGATCAGTTCAACCTTGTCCTATAGGGTCACTGTGAGTCAGAACTGACTCAACTGCAATAACTTTTATCATCCAAATAAAGGATGGTCAAGTCCTGAACTCAGGTAATGTCATCTCCCTATTGTAAAGGAGCTCTGGTAGCGTAGTGGTTACGAATCGGGCTGTGAACCTTAAGGTCAGCAGTTCGAAACTACCAGCTGCTCCGCAGGAGAAAGATGAGGCTTTCTGCTCCCGTAAAGATTTACAGCCTCGGAAACCCTGTACAGGGTCACTATGAGTAGGAACCAACTTGATGGCACTTAACAGCAACAACAAATGGTGTATTTACATCTACATCTCACTTGCCTCTTACATGTGTCTCAAGAGGAGTTTAAGTCAAACTTCCCTCATCTCTTTCTTCACAGGACTTCTCCAGTCACCTGCCAGTTATATTGTTGAGTTTCTGAAACGATAATGTATAACTTCAGTTTTGTTTAATCTACGTTATCCTTCATTCCTAGCTACCATTCATGTAGCCTTTTGAGCTTCTTCTCCCCAACAAGCACGCCAGCCTAATCTTAGATCCCCAGATGTTACATAAGTCAACATCACAAGATAAGTTGGATACAGAGATAATGAACATGGTATATTACAAGTTTATAAAATTCTCCCAGTTTATATAATGGTTCATTCTTTCATTAATTTATTAAAATAGAGCTTTCTCATGAAAAACTCCTCACTGTCATGTCAGGGAAACTTGTTTTCCACTATCCTCTGTAGGCATAGTAACTGTAGTGTAGGATCTTTCTAGAAACTTACACAATTTTTCAAAACCAAGAATAATTATTTGTTCCAAATTATGAAGCAAAAAGGGAGTAATCTCATTGATAAATGTTAAGTTTTGACAATATAACATACCAGCTTTACTAAATGTTAAATTTATTTAGTCAACAAGCTTCATATTTTAAAATACATTTTAAGTTAGCATTCTCTTACTTCATAAGAATCCATGAGTAGGACCAATAGCTGATAATTCAGCCATCTGTGACTTAAATGAGCTCCTTAAGAACAAATAACTTTAAGTTTCAAATTCTAAAAGTCCTTTTACACTTTTTTGTTTTATACTTTTTTTTTCTTAAAAGATTTGCGCCATACGAAGAGGCTTCAAAAAGTCTGTGGAAAAATGGGACTGAAAGACATAGGAATTTTCTCACAAACTTTTTAAAGCCTTTCATATTAGATGAATTATAATCCTTAGTTAAGAATATATTGTCACCATTTGTCCATGCATGGCCATCTTTTACAGTAATTACTTCAATAAATCTATATGTATATGTTTTCCTATTTATAATAATATAATAATAGCCATTCATCTACCACCCATCACAGGACCTAGAACACCTCCTTTGACTCACATTACTTATATACTTATCTGTGCCTCTCCATCCAAAATCCTCCTGTCAGCCATTTTTACCCCCTTAGAATTACTAGCCTGAATTTTGTCTTTGTGATTCTATCACTTCATTGTCTTTTGCTTGTTCATTTAGCAGTTCGAAACTACCAGCTACTCCGCGGGAGAAAGATGAGGCTTTCTACTCCCATAAAGATTTACACCCTCAGAAACCCTGTACAGGGTCGCTGTGGGTTGTAACTGACTCAACGGCACTTAACTACAACAACAACAAGCTACTAAGTGACACCTAACAACATATGACTAAAAGATACATTGTGCGGTTTTGTTTTTTTCTTATTTATGAACATTATATTATGGCATATTCAATATAGTCTGCTAGCTAAAAACAGGCAGAACCAAAAAATAATATCTGGATCTTTGATGATGTCTTTAAGTAGAATTCCTAATACTCTATCTCCTAAATTTTTGCATATATAACATACTCTTTTAAGTTTTATCCATTTTCTTTGAGTCTCTGTTTCTTGTAACCCAAACAATCTGATTGATGCAACATTCTGTGATATACTTGTTTGCTGTAAAATGACACTTCAGTATCATTTAGCATAAACTTTTTGTATAAAATTTTCAAAATAACAGAGAGGAAATCAAAGAAAAAAATTCCATTCTATATGTCCAGTATCGAGGTACCCTGAACTATGGCTCCCAGGTTTACAGCCCAAAGATTGGAGCAATTTAGACTATAGAGGCCACAAGAACAGTAATATAAAATGTAGATGGAGAGAGAAATGGAATAGTAGAGGTAAAATAAATAATTTTAACTTGAGTGACAGTGCTGGTTATCATTTATGCTGCATGTTATATGACGACTAAAAACAAAAAGGCTTACAAATAGATACCATTTTATTTCTTTCTCATTTAAAACAAGTCCAGAGATAAACATCTTCATAATTTTCAGGGATTCATTCATTGTTTCAGCATCCATCGTGTGCCCAGCACTGTACTTGGTGTTTAGAAACAAAACAGAGACGAAAGCAGACAAATATCCCTGACAAACAATAATAAACATAAATGAATTAGTAAATTTTATAATATGATAGAAAGCACAATAGAAAATGGAAAAAAGTAGAATGGGTAAAGGCATTAGTAGTATTTGGTAGTTTTAGAGGCTAGGAGTTTGTAAGTTTTTGTATAGTAATATATTTAATTTTTGCCACTTTCCTCTCAGATCCTTTCCCTGCCTTGCCTCTGTTCTGTCATTTCATAAGGAACAACATCTCCAGGCTGCCTTGACTTCCAACTTCTGGGTAGGTTTAGTCAGTGGATGGCATTGGCAGAGTGGGAGCCAAGTCAGAGTATTTATGCCTCCTCTTTTATGCTTTGGGGAAGATCTCTGACAGTTGTTGCATTTTCTTAATGACTCTAGCTCCTATGGGACAGCCCATCTTTCCATAGCTCAGCTCCTGCTGAGTAGCCTTTGCTATGGTTTTAGATCCCACTGGATAAGCCCAGTTTGGAGGCTCTAGTAACACCACTTATTTCCTGTGGCGCTTCAGCCCTAGGGGTTATAGCAGCTTCCTGTTGATTCTAATATCTTCACCATCTCCCTGGTTTGGCTCCTCAGCAATCGTATCACCTGTGTAAACAATTCCTTAAATTAAATTTCCTCTGTGTGAAATAGCTAAAGTGGTTTCTGTTTTCCTGACAGGACATTGACTGATATATATGTCAGGGAAATCCTCATTGAAAAGGTGACACTTGATCAAAGTCTTAAGGAGGGGAGGGAGTATCCATGCTGATATCCCAGACAGAAGGAACAATTAATGTGAAAACCCTGGCATTTTTAAGAAAGTAAGAAAATGAGGAAGGAGAGAATAAGAGCACATAGTGGTAAGAGAGATAATAGTGACCAGAAGTGGCAGAGACTGAGCTGGGTTGTAAAAGAACCACTCTAGTAGTTATGTTGAAAATTAGCCAAACATGGAAGAAGGAGAGACCATGTTAAAAGACACTTGAGGAACTCAAGCAAGAGACCACTGACCTAGCAAAAATGGAGATGAGAAATGGTCAAGCTGTAGGACAAGAAAGTGAGAATGTTAAAAAAAGACTGTCATGATATGAATCTCTAACTAAAAACATACCAAATGACCAAAAGTGCTTAAACATTATAGTAAGAAGTTTCCACTACTTGTCTATCAGGTTGTACAGTGGTGGCTGTGTATTGTTGTGATACTAAAAGCTTTGTCACAGACTTTTCAAATAATAGCAGGACCATCTACAGTGGACAGGCTTCAGAGAATCTTCCAGACTAAGACAAACTAGGAAGACATAGTGATCTCCCTTAAATAAATAAATAAATAAATAAATAAATAAATAAATAAGGCCAGCAAAAACCTTACAAATAGCAGCAAAACACTGTCTGATATAGCATTGGAAGAAGACCCCTCAGGTTGGAAGGCATTCAAACTATGACTGGGGGAGAGTTGCCTCTACTCAAAGTAACCAACCAACAGGAAGAGATCCATATTTGTACCAATCTGAAGAAAGATGGAAATTATGGACAGAAAGTGGAAATTGTCAAATAGTATTAATATTACACACAAGTCAAATTTGCAGAAGATAATTCAAACATGGTTGACCACAGGACAAACAACTGTCAGAAATTCAGGTTGGATTCGGAAGACAATGTGGAACAAGGAATGATTGACAATGTCAAATGGATCTTGCCTGAAAGCGAAGAACTGTTGTTGTTAAGTGCCATTGAGTCATTTCCGACCCATAGCGACCCTGTATAGGGTTTCCAAGGAGCAGCTGGTGAGCTTGAACCACCGACCTTGCAGTTCAAACTGACTTTGCAGTCTGGTGCATTAATCCACAGTGCCACACCAGGACTCCACAGTGCCACACCAGGACTCCACAGCGCCACACCAGGACACGAAAGATAGCAGAGAGATATTTGCCTGTGTTTTATTGATTATGCAAAGGCATTTGACTGTGTGAAACATAACAAATTATAAGTAACATTGAAAAGAAAGAGAATTACAGAAAGCTATGTTGTAATCATGTACAACTTGTTGTATGCAAGAGGCAGTAGTTCAAACAGAGTAAGGGGATATTGCATGGTATAAAATCAGGAAAGATGTGTATAGAGTTTTAACTTTACTATACATATTCAATTTGTATACTGAGCAAACAATCTAAGAAGCTGGACGGCAAGAAGAATGCTGTATCAGTATTGATGGAAGACTCATTAACAACTTGACATATGTAGATGACACAACCTGAAAATTGAAAGTGAAGAGGCCTTCAAGTACTTATTGATGAAGATCAAATACTACAACCTTCAGTATGGATTATACATCAAAATAAAGAAAACAAAATTTTTACAAGTGGACCAATAAGCAACATCATGATAAATGAAGAAAATACTGAAGTTGCAAAATATTTTATTTCTTTATTCACAATTAATGCTTATGGAAGCTGTAATCAAGAAATCAAACAATGTGTTACATTGGGAAAATGTTCTGCAAAAGACTTATTTGTATTGTTTAAAAAAAAATAAAGATATCATGCTTGGCAAAGTAGAGGTTCAGGGAAAAAGAGGAAAACTTATAACAAAGTAGGTTGACATAGTGAATGCAACAGTGGTTTCTTACAGTAAAGATTTTGAGCATGATGCAGGAAAAGGAGTGTTTTGTTTTGTTTTACATAGGGTTGCTATGAGTCTGAGTAACGCCACAGCACCAAATAACAGTCACGCATGTATGCTTCTCTAATCTTTGTACAGTTTTTTTTTGTTTTTTTTTCTTATGTTCTTCCAGTGTTGATAGTTAAAAGCAATTACAACAGGGACTTTGTGGCCACTCTGTAGTATGGAATCATTTTCCAGAAACAGTGCAACATATTTAGACCTAGTTTTCCAATATGAGAGGAAGGAATCAGGAATGACACCAGTTTTTAGCTTGAACAAGTGAAATGATAGCATTTTCATCAATGGAGACAGTTGTAGATTGAGCAGAGTTGGAGGATAAAATCAGAATTCAGTTTAGAACTTTTAAGTTACATTTGTGACATGTTGTTATTAGGTGCCCTCGAGTTTTGGTTCGACTCATAGCAACCCTATATACAAGAGAAGGAAACACTGTCCGGTTGTTACAATTATTGTTACATTTGAGCTCATTGTTACCGCCACTAGGTCAATCCATCTTTTGGGGCCGGGGGGTCTTCCTTTTTTCACTGACCCTCCACTTTGCCAAGCATGATGTCCTTCTCCAGGGACTGGTCCCACCTGATACCATGTTCAAAGTATGAAAGACAAAGTCTCGACATCCTCAGTTCTAAGGGCATTCTTCTTCATGGTACACAAAATATTTTTCTCCAAAACCATAACTCAGATACATCAATTCTTCTACGGTCTTCCTTATCCATTGTCCAACTTTCACATGCATATGAGGCTATTGAAAATACCATGACTTGGATCAGGTGCACCTTAGTCCTCAAACTGGCATCTTTGCTCTTGAACGCTTTAAAAAGGTCTTGTGCAGCAGATTTGCCTAATGCTATACGTCATTTGATTTCCTGATTATTGCTTCCATGAGTGTTGATTGTGCATACAAGAAAAATGAAGTCTTTAACAATTTCAATCTTTTCTCTGTTTATCATGATGTTATTTATTGGTCCACTTATAAAAGTGTTTGTTTTCTTTACATTGAGGTGCTCTCCTCTGTTATCTTCATCAGCATTTTAAGTCCTCTTTACTTCCAGCAAGCAAGGTCGTGTCATCTGCATATCGCAAATTGTTAGTGAGTATCCCTCCAAATCTGATGCCACGCTCTTTTTTCAAATAATTTCACTTCTTGGATTATTTACTCAGCATAGGGATTGAATAAATACAGTCTGTGACATATACTAACCCAAATCCCCTGCCAATGAGTTAATTCCAACTCACAGTGACCCTAAAGGACAGAGTAAAATTACTCCATAGGGTTTCTGAGATTATAAATCTTTACAGCAGCTGGCAGCCGTATCTTTCTCCCACAAAGCAGTACTAACTACACGGTCAGTATTTCAAACCCACAAACTGCTCTGCCCCTGTAGCATGGGGGTTACGATTCGAGCTGCTAATCTCAAGTTCAGCACTTTGAAACTACCAACTGTTCCGCAGGAGAAAGATGAGGCTTTCTGCTCCCGTAAAGACTTACAGACTCGGAAACCCTGTATAGGGTCACTATGAGTCGGAACTGACTCTACGGTACATAACAACAACAATAACAAGTTAGTAGTACATGATACATATTAATCAAGTTATATTCTTAATGTGCGATGTATATATATATATACACTTGGGGAGTGCGGTGGTTCCATCCGATAAACACTGGACTGCGAACCACAAGGTCTGTGGTTACGCAGGAGAAGGATGAGACTTCCTGCTTCCTAGAAAATTTAAAGCCTCAGAAACCCTATAAAGTCACTGTGCGTCAGAACCAACTTTACAGAACCTACACAGCAACAACATGGGGTTTCCGAAGCTGTAAATCTTTATGGGAACAGAAAACTTCATCTTTCTCTGCAGAGTGGCTGGTGGGCATTAACCGCCAATCTGTGGTTCACAGTCCAATGCTTATCCTACAAAGCCACCGCATTCTCACAAACGTACAACTGTACATAAGGTGGTTCCAACTCATAGCGATCAAATATACGGTTTCTGAGGCTTTAAATCTTCACGGGAGCAGAAAGGCTCGTCTTTCTCAGAGCGGCTGGCGGGCTTGAACGGCAGATCTTGCGATCCCGTCCAGTGCTTATCATATGCAGCCACCCCACTAGACTTCTGGCGTGGCATTGTAGGATCAGCACTGAACTGCAAACCATATGGTCAGCAGTTCAAACCCACCAGCTGCTCCTTGAAATCCCTATACAGGGTAACTGTGAGTCAGAACCAATTCAAAGGCACTTAACAACAACACAGCTACTCATAGCAACCCTATATAGGGTTTCTGAGGAGTAGCTGGTGAATTTGAACCACACACACACACACACACACACACACACACACACGTACATATCCAAAGTATGAGAGACAAGTCTTAACAATCCTTGCTTCTAAGGAGCAATCTGCCTTACTTATTCAAAGCGGATTTTCTCATTTTTTCTGGCAGTCCATAGTATATTTAATATTCTTTGCCAACACCATAAATCAAATGCATCACTTTGTCTCAAATCTTTCGTACTCATTGTCCAGCTGCCACATACATTTAAAGTGAATGAAAATTTCATGGCTTGGGCACATCTTACTTCTCAAAGTGACACATTTGCTCTTTAATAATTTAAATGGTTTTTTGTAACATGTTTGCCCAAAGAAGAAATATATCATTTTATTTTTTGACTGGTGTTTCCATGAGTATTTACTATGGATCAAAGTAAAAGGAAATCCTCGACATTCTCAGTATTTTCTCCATTTGCCATGATGTTATTTATTGATCCAGTTGTGAGGATGTTTGTTTTATTTATATTGAGCTGCAATCTATATTAAAGGCTTCAGTGTTGGATCTTCATTTAAAAAGTGCTTCAAGTGTCTTTCCTTCCAGCAAGCAAAGTTGCGTTAAATGAGTCTTATAATGAGTCTTTCTTTAATCCGAATTCAGCCTTCTTCATATAATCTAGCTTCTTGGATTCTTTGCTCAGCATACTGATTAATTAAAAATGCTGAAAAGATTCAACACTGACACACGCACTTTTCCTCATTTTAAACCATTCCGTATTTCTTGTTCTGTTCAAATGACTTCTTAGTCTATGCACAGATTCCTCATGAGTATCAATTAAGTTATAGAATTCTCAGTATTTGCAATATTACCCATAGTTTGTTATGATTCACACAGTCGAATGCCTTTGCGTAGTCCATAAAATACTGGTAGACATCTTTCTGGAAGTCTTTGATTTCAGCCAGGATACATCTTACATCAACAATGATGTATGGTCACCTTTCTTTGGGCATAAATATTAATCTCTTCCAGTCAACTGGCTTCCAAATTTCTTGGCATACATGAGTGGCTGTCTCTACCACTGCATCAGTTTGTTGAAACATTCCAATTGCTATTTTGATGTTTTCTGGAGCCGTGTTTTTCTGTGCATGTTTGAACTTCTTCCTTCAATACCATTGGTTCTTGATCATATGCTTGCTACCTCTTGAAATGGTTGAATATTCATCACTTCTTTTTACTGCGACTCTATGTTTCTTCTATTTTCTTTTGACACTTCCTATTCACTCAATGTTTTGCCCACAGAAACCTTCAACATTTCAATTTGAAGCTAGAACTTTTCCTTCAGCTATTTTCATCTTGTAATACAGAGAGTGTGTTCTTTCCTTTTACTTTTCTAAACCTTTTTAGTTTCTAATCCCAGGTCTTTGGACATTTCATCATAACACTTTCATTTTTCTTCTCAAAGCCACCCTTTGAAATTTTCTGTTCAGCTTTTACTTTATCATTTCTTCCAGAGTAAATTACAGAATCTCTTCTGACATCCATTTTCTTTTTTTTTCTCTATCTTTTTACAGACCTTTTCCTTTTTATGTGTATCCTATCATCGTCCTGGTGTGGCGCTGTGGGTTAATGTGCCAGACTGCAAAGCCATTTGAACTGCAAGGTTTGCAGTTCAAGCTCACTAGCTAGCTGTTCCTCGGAAACCCTCCACAGGGTCGCTATGGGTCGGAACTGATTTGACAGCACTTAACAACAACATCTTCCTATATGTCATCTGCTCTTTAGTCTTTAATG
>NW_006408600.1:2412273-2421887 GCF_000296735.1 Chrysochloris asiatica | reverse complement strand
AGAAGATTCCTCCAGACTGATCTCCAAACTACGGGTTTGGGACTTTTGTGTGAGCCATCTCCTTGGACATTTGTGAGTTTTGTGAAATGTTGCAACATGCTGTAGAACTCTGGGACTTGAGGGAGGGGAGGAGTGGTGATTGATATCAAAGGCTATGGAGTGGTAAAACATGTTGGAAAAGTCAAACAGTTGAGATATCTTTAACCTCCAACTCATAGAGACCAGCCCTGTGCTTATCTTTCTAAAAGAAAATACTCATGCAATGGCTAATTCTGGTTCATATAAATTGGTATGTAATTCCAAAAAAAAAAAGATCATCAGCTCCAAATCCAGTAAACCATATACATCGTTAGAATCTTCTTCCTGCAACATTTACCCCATTTCCTCCCAGTCGCTCCCCATTTACATCTTATATTTCACAAATGAACAAGGCAAAAATACTGGTGTATACTTAAAAAACTATATATATATGTGTGTGTGTGTGTTCATTTAAATGTCCAAAGGGCACATTCTGCCATCTAGCCTCCTGCCTGCAGGTACACAGCCACCATCTTTTCTGTCACTGCTCTTCTAGGTGGGGATCACATGCTCCATTAATGCTCTTCATTCTTGATGGTCCTGTGATCATCTGTTCCTGAAATAAAAGATTACCTACTCCCTCCTCAAGTTACACATTTCTACAATTACAATTGTATCACTGTGTTTTGATTACACGTTTGATCAATTTCATATTGAAGTTGGTAGAATTCTGCAATATCTTCATCTTTGGCTTTCATGGTTAATATGTATATTTGGATAATAGTCCTATTAACTGGTCTTCCTTGTAGTGGTGGTAATTAAGTGTCATGGAGTCAGTTTTGAGGCTATAAATCTTTACAGTAGCAGAAAGCCTCATCTTTCTCCTGCAGAGCAGCTGGTATATTTGAACTGCTGAACTCATTGTTAGCAGCCCAATTTATAATCCACTATGCTACCAGAGCTCCTTGGTCTTCCTTGTAGGTATATTATTATCCTGTCATTGACAGTATTGAACTTCAGGATATATACTGAAATGTTCTTTTTGATGATGAATGCAATGCCATTCATCTTCAATTTGTCATTCCCAACATAGTAAACTATATAATTTTCTAATTCAAAATGGCAAAAACTAGTCCATTTCAGCTCACTGATGCCCAGGATATCAATCTTTATATGTTCCATTTAAATTCTAATGATTTCCAATTTACCTAAATTCATATTTCATACATTACATGCTCTGATTATTAATAGATGTTTGTATTGGTTTCTTTTCAATTTGAGTCATGCCCCATCAGCAAATGAAGATCCTGAAAGCTATATTCAGTCTACATCATTAAGATAACTCCTATTTTGAAGAGACAGCTTTTGCCCAGTTGCATTTGCCTGTCTTCTAACCTGCAGGGTTTATCTGTTGACGCTATATCAGATAATATTCCACTGCTATTCATTAGATTTTCAGTGGCTAATTTTTCAGATGTGAATAACCTCTACCTTCTTCTAGTCTTTCTTAGTCTGGAAGCTCCACTGAAACCTATCCACCATGGGTCATCGTATAACACCACACCAGGAATCCAGGTATGCAGCTATAGATGGCATTTATAAGCCATTAGATTGGAGAATAGAATGAGACCAAAGATGGATTCCTGGGACAAATCCAATGTGAAATAATTAGGGAGAAAAGACATCTCAGAAGGAACATATAAGTAAAGTAGGAAGCAAATCAGGACAGTATGGTATCTAATGAAGTAGTGTATTAAGGACTAAATAATCAATTATATCAAATAATACACCAAATAACACGTAGTCTAAAATTTCATCATTGGTGTTAGCAACATGGAGGACATTGGTGATCTTGACAAGGTCAGATTCGGTTGACAGAACTAGGTAGAAAGCAGAAAGAATGTGAAGAGAAAAATTGGAGACAGATTATATAAGCAATTCCTTGGGGAAATTTTGTTGCAAAGAAATAAGGCAGTAGGTGGAATAAATTGAAGAAAACGATTTTGTTTCTAAAAAGGGAGAAATAATAATATCTTTGTGACCTAGGAAGATTGTCCCGGGGAGAATTAAATGTTAATGGTATAGGAGACAACAGGCAGGATTCCTTACATTCTTTGGTAGATGATACATGATAGGAGGGAGTAGTTTTAGTTTTAGATGGAGACAAGTTCAAGTTGTTATTGTTGTTGTTAAGTGCCATTAAGTCAGTTCCAACTCAATGATCCTATGTAGGGTTTCTAAGGAGCGGCTGATAGATTTGAACTGCTGACCTTACCAACATTTTGGTTCAAACTGACCTTGCAGATTAGTGATTGCCCTACAGTGCCACTGCTGAAGAAAATTAAAACAACTCTACAAGAGCCAAACTGTATCCTTCAGTATATCCCGAACAAATTTAGAGATCATCTCAAGAAACAGATTTCACATATTGAACACTTGTTGTTGTTAGTACCATCGAATTGGCACCAACCCACAATGACGCTATGTACAACAGAACGAAACACTGCCTAGACCTGTGCCAACTTCACAATCATTGCTATGTTTGACCCATTGCTGCTGCCACTGTGCCAACCCATCTCGTTAGGGGTATTCCTCTTTTTCTTCAACCCTCCACTTTATCAAACATGATATCCTTCTCCAGGGACTGATCCCTCCTGATAAAATGTCCTAAGTATGATAGGCTAGATTGTGGATATGGTGGGGAGGGAAAATGGGACAGTTGGGGTAGATTGTAAATCTCCATAGTACCCAGTAAAAAGGGAATTGGAGGAGGGCCTTTTTCAAGACAGGGAAATAAAATTGTTTGTGGGCTGGCCATGCAGTGCTTGACTGCCCGTGTCTACTGGGTTGGACACCTGATTTTGCAAAGTCAGATTAAAAAAAACCCCTCACTCTTACTAAAATGAGTATAGATTGGATTTCTTGAGTGTTTGTCAGTATCAACAACAATTCTTACACTGCAAACCAGAATAAGATTTGAAACGAGAGATATCATTATTGATGTCAGATCAATCTTGGATGAAATCAAAGAACATCAGAAAGATGTTTGATTTTATTTTATGGACTATGCAAAGACATTCAACTGAGTGGATCATAACAAATTATGGATAACATTGAAAGAATGAGAATTCTACAACACTAAATTGTACTTCATCAAGAGGCAAGCGCAAGGGGATACTGTGTACTTTAAATTCAGGAAAGGTGTGTGTCAGGGTTATATTCTTTCACTATACTTATTTAATCTGTATGCTGAAAAAATAATTTAAGATAGTGAACTATATAAAAAAGAATGCACATCAAGATTGTAGGAAGAGTCATTAACAACCTGTGCAGTGGAGATGATATAACTTTACTTGCTAAAAGTGAAAAGGACTTGAAGCATTAACTGAAAAAGATCAAAGACTACAGCCTTCAAAGTGGGGAGTAGTTAATCTTATAGTCCAGGAACAAGGACCCTAGAACCATCAAGGGAGAAGAGCAGGAGAGGAATGTTGGACCCTTTCCAGAGAAGCAGTGACACCAGAGATGGAGACAGAGAAGAAGACATGGAGAGAGAAAGCAGCTAAGGACTCTAGACACATGGAAAGAGAAAGACTGAGTGCTAGCCGCCAGGAGGCAGAGCTGCAGAATGTGCCCTTTGGTTGTTTAAATTATCATGTGTTCCTGAGAGTTTTTGTGTACACCCCTCCCCCCAAAAAACCTTTTTTTAAAACAGAGGGAATAAAAGCAAATACTGCTGGATGATGATACACAGAGGATATTGTAATCATTGCAATGAAATGATGGTGTAAAGCTGATGTTCTCCCATGTAAATTATCACTCAATTCACAATAAATATAAACTTAAAAAAAAAAAGACTATAGCCTTCAGTATGGATTGCACCTTAGCATAAAACAAAAATCCTCAGTACTGAACCAATAAATAATAATACCTTGATAAGTGGAGAAAATATTGAAGTTGTTGGGGTTTCATTTTATTTGATCCACAATAAACACCCATGAACAACAGTCAAGAAATCAAATGACATATTATATTGGGCAAATCAGCTGCAAAAGTGTTAAAAAGCAAAGATGTCCCTTTAAGGACTAAAGTGGGCCTTACCCAAGCCATAGTATTTTCAATAGGCTTCTATGCATGTGGCGAGTGCATAGCTCTTTAGGAAAAGCACTGGACTGCAAACCACAAGGTTGGTGTTTTGAGACCACCAGTCGTTCCTCAGGAAAAAGATGAGGTTTTCTGTTCCTGCAAAGATTTACAGCCTCAGAGTTCTAAGAATCAGAACTGACTTGATGGCACTTAACAACATATACATGTGAATACTGGAGAATGAATGACGGGAGGAGAATTGATCGTTTAAATTGTGGTGTTCACAAAAATATATCGAATGTACTATAAACATTGAGAAGAATAAACAAACCTTTCTTGAAAGAATTAAGAATGCTCCTTAGAAGTGAGATGACAAGACCTTGTCTCATACATTTTGGAAATGTTATCAGCAGGGACTAATCCAGAGAAGGATATCATTTTTAATAGAGGCCCAGAAAAACAGGAAGCTGTGCAATGAGTTAGATTGACAGAGTGGCTGCAACAGTGGGTTCAAATATAGCAATGATTGTGAGGATGGCGAATGTTCAGGAGTATATCATTTTGTTGTATATACAATTGCTGTGAGTCAGAACTGACTCAAAGGCACCTAACAAAAATAACAAAAGAGATATGCATAGTTCATTAATGGCAACTGGAGGGAAGGCAGAACATGCAAATACAGCTGCTGCTAAGTGAGAGAGTGGCTATAGTTGTTGTGTGCCATTGAGTCAATTCTGACTCATAACAACCCTATTAGGGTTTCCAAGGAACACGGAAAAAGCATTCTTTGGATTGTTCCAATTTTCTCAGTCAAGTAGAAAGTACAATCAGCAAGCATGGAGGATATGAGAAGAGGTTAACAACAAGAACAACAGAACGCTTAGCATAGACAAGATTTAAACTGCCATCTGAGAAAATAAGATGAGCTAGGAATATGAGGAAATTGATTTAACAAATAGCACTAAGGTCCAGCTTGAAGTTTGTGGTCAAGTGAAACAAATCAGTATTAGTTTGTGTGTTTTTTTCTAGGCATGTTCAGAGTATGGGTGCAGGTGCATAATAGCAAGGGAGTTTTACTAACTTATGTCTTAGTTACTTAGTGCTGCGATAATAAAATGGTGTCTTCAAATAACAAATAGATTTTCTTACAGTTCTAGAGTATAGTGGTCCAAATTTAGGGCACTCTCTTTCTGTCAGCTTTAGTAGATGATCCTTCCTTGTTTCTTTCAGCTTCTGGTAGCCCTGGGTGTTTCTTGTCACTCCTTAGCTTGAGGATGGATTCTTATTTGGTATCTTCCCCTTGTGTGCCTCTCCTGTCTGGTTCTCTCCTTTTATAAGCCAGCACTCATATGTCAGACATATTATCCAGAGAGACCAATTCCTGGAGAAGAGCATCATGTTTGGTAAAGTAGAGGGTCAGTGTAAAAGAGGAAGACCCCCCCAACAAGGTGGATTGGCACAGTGGCAACAACAATGGACTCAAGTGTAACAATTTTAAGGTTGGCACAGGACTGGGAAGTGTTTTGTTCTGTTGTATATAATTGCTATGTGTTGGAACCAACGTGATGGCACCTAACATCAACATTCAGAAGGGAATAGGGCTAGGACCCACAGTGTTCTGCTGTGACTTAATTGGTGATTTTGTAAAGCATTATTTCCCTAATAAGGTCCCATTATCAGGTAAAGGAGTTATGACTTCAACATATCAGTCCAAACCATAAAAATGTATATGGTAGTTTTGCTAAGTTGTTGTTGTTAAGTGCCATCGAGTCAGTTTCAACCCATAGCGACCCTGTATAGGGTTTTCAAGGAGCAGCTGGTGAGCTTGAACCACCAACCTTGTGGCTCAAACTGACTTTGCAGTCCAGCACATTAACTCACAGAGCCACATCAGGACTCTAGTTTTGCTAAGTAGCCAGTCATAAAGTATTCCCAGAAATTTGTTTCAGTTGACCACAAACTTCAAGATGGACTTTAGTGCTATTTGTTAATCAATTTTCTCGTAATCTTATCTCATTCATTTTCTCATTGGCTAGAACGTAGTCATATGGCTATTCCTACCAATAGAAAAGGAGCTCTGGTAGCGTAGTGGTTACGAATCGGGCTGTGAACCTCAGGGTCAGCAATTTGAAACTACCAGCTGTTTTGTGGGAGAAAGATGAGGCTTTCTGCTCCCGTAAAGATTTACAGCCTCGGAAACCCTATACAGGGTCGCTGTGAGTTGGAACCGACTCCACGACACATAACCAACCACACCAATAGAAAAACTGAAAAGTAAAGTTTATTCCAAAGACAACTTAAAACTAATGGGTTCTATTAGTAAAGACAAGGGGGAGAGAATATATTGGGTTAAGCCGCTACTATGTTTCTTTGCTTCAAAAATGTGCATTTCACACATTTTACCTCTCTGAAATCAGGATATATAATTGGTTGTTGTTGTTAAGTACCGTGGAGTCGGTTCGACTCAGGGTTTCTGAGGCTGTAAATCTTTACAGGAGTAGAACGCCTCATCTTTCTCCCGCAGAACATCTGGTAGCTTGGAACTGCTGACATTGAGGTTAGCAGCTGGATTCGTAACCACTATGCCACCAGAGCTCCTTGTAGCCAGTCACAATTTAATTGCTGTAATGTTCTTAATAGCAGAGAAAATAATGAACCATTTTATAATTGATGATGTCTTATATTGGAAAAAAGATGATAGTATTCTTCCAAGGCAGAATGTTAGAGGGAAGGAACAGATTTGTTTGGGTTAAGGACGAGGAAAGGAAAACAATTAGTTTGGTTTTCTACATGTGAAGTTCGAGAAGGTCTAATAAGCAGTAGAAAATTTAGGACTAAAACACAAGAGGGTGATATGGATGGTTATAACATTTATGTGGAAATTTCTTGAGTTCTTAGAAACTTTGATAGTTTGTACCCTTCGTTTTCCAAAAATAATTTGATGTCATTATTATTTTCTATAGGTAGAAATTATTTCACTTGTTACCAAGACCTCAGCAGCCTTTGAGGTGTCATGATAATTTAACAAGATGAGAAGATATAGGGTCGCGGTTTTCAATTCAATTAATGTTGAAAAATAAGATGTGATCTAAGAAATTCGTTTGTAGGCAATAAGTGATCGTGGAATTTTTTTTCATACTCATACTGATTTCATGTGAAAGTTCTGATAGAAATGTCTGGTTTTCATTTATTTTCTTCTAGATGCTTTTTTGAAAACTTATGTGAAAGGGGAAAAAAAATAAATCCAGATCCACTGTAAATTACACATGCCATCAGGAAGACTAAACTAAATGTTTCTTTTGGCCCTCATGCATGAAATGTAAGCAAAAAGTTAAGTCAATTCATATTTTAATACTCTTATTTGAAATAATAAAATTGTATTTTGACCAAGACAGTTACTAAACTGAATTTTAGAAATCATCGTTTTGGTGAAATTGTAAAAAAAATAATGCACACAGTAAATTTTTTCTGTTCCATTCTCAGGCATATATCCTGTAACTGAAATGTGATAAATGAGGATATAAAGGATTATTACTTTGTTTAATGCAAGTCTGATAAAAGCTAAATATATGAATCAGGTCTCTTGCCAGCAACATTGGGCCCCCTCCCCCCAACTTTTCAGCAAGGCCTCTAACAAATGGCCCTGGATCAAAGATGAAATTTTAGAGACCAGTAAGAACTGTAGACCTGAGAAAACAATTAACATAAAAAATAATTTATGTAAGCTTCTATGCAAAAACCACCAAACAAGAAGGAACTTTTTCCTCCTTGTTTTTGATATTTTGAAAGTTTCAGTTAACTTTAGTTGTTTTTTGCCATGTTTTTACACATTCTTTGGAGCCTATTATTACATGGCAATCTGGCATTGGTGGCTCAGTGATACAATGCTCATTTTTCCTAAGGTGATCCAGTTGCTATTCGTGGCCAGTACACCTGATGTGTGACCACCACATGTCTGTCAATGGAGGTGGGTTGGTTGCTGTGATGTTGACCTGCTCTCAGCAGCACTTTCATCGTAGCAGACTAAGAAGGACTCAAAGCCATAGCCCTATTAACATTTAAGGCACTCTTTTAAATTTTCTCCCCTGCCTCCTCTGTGGATGGGATGGGAATGGGAGTGAAGGTGGAAGTGATAGGGAGTGCGGGTTGATTTGCTCACAAGCTTTGCCTGTCATCCTTTTGAACTTGCACCTGGGGGCGAATGACCCCCTCAACACCCCTCTGTTATGCCTTTGGATGGGCAAGGGAGAAAGGTCTGGCGATCTACTGAAAACCAGCCAGTGAAAACCCTGTGGATCACATTCTTTGGGTTTCAATCTGCAACCTATCAGGCAGCATTTTGTTCCACTGTGCCTGGCATTGTCATGAGTTCGGGCCACCTACACAGTTGCTAGCAATAACAGTATGTGGTACCTGCTGCTGCTGCATGCTGCACAGTCAGGTCCGACTCACAGTGAGGATTTGTATAGGATTTCCAAGACTGCAAATCTTTATGGAAGCAGAAGCCTCATCATTCTGTCATAGAACAGCTGGTGGGCTTGAACCACCAAATTCATGGTTTGAAACCCAACATGTAACCTACTACAGAACCAGGGCTCCTTGGTGGGTGGTTGTGTGCAGTTGAGTCAGTTCTGACTCATAGAGACCCTGTATAGGGTTTCCGAGGTAAATTTTTATGGTAGCAGAAAGCCTCATCTTTCTCCCACAGAGCGGCTGGTAGTTTCAAACTGCTGATCTCAAGATTAGCAGTGTGACTCGTAACCACAACACTACTTAGGGTTCCTTGGTGGTGGTGGTTATGTGCCGTGGAGTCGATTCCGACTCATATTGACCCTGTACAGAGTTTCTGAGGCTGTAAATCTTTACGGGAGCAGAAAGCCTCATCTATCTCCCATGGAGCAGCTGGTAGTTTCCTATCTCCTATGGAGCAGTTGGTAGTTTTGAACTGCTGACCTTAAGGTTCACAGCCTGATTCGTAACCAGTACGCTACCAGAGCTCCTTGGTGGTGGCTGTGTGCCGTGGAGAGTTCCTTAGGCACTAGGAAAATGATGAGCAAAAACTGATTTCTCCTTCCATACACAGAGTAGGCAGGGATGGGCAGCTTGGACATTGACTACCCAAAATGGTACATATACAAAGGCAAGAAGTGACTGGCTTACAAGCTTTCAAGAGGGAACCTAAATCCAGAGGGTGTGGAGGAAGGTAGAATCTCCACTGAGTAGTATCTAATCTGCCTGGGCGGGGCTGATGAAAGGAGATGCAGATAGGTGTCTTGTAATACAATAGTGAATAGTTATTATCAGGACTGATTGTGAGGGTTAGAAATGCAAAGGTAGACGTTTTTTATAGCAAGGAGGGGAGTGATTAACTTTGCAGTCTAGGAGCAGAGGTCCCTGGGACCACCATCAAGGGAGAAGAGTGGAGAGCGGGACCCTACCCAGAGAAGCAGTGATGCCTGAGATGGAGGCAGAGACGATGATGTGGAGAGATGGAGCAGCTGGGGACTTTA
>NW_006408600.1:2410862-2412173 GCF_000296735.1 Chrysochloris asiatica | reverse complement strand
TTTGCAGGGTATACCCTTTGGTTGGTTGATGATGCATGGAGGGGATTGTAACCATGGCAATGAAACAATATACAATAGGATGAATGTAAAGCTAATGTTCTCCCATATAAACTATCACATAATTCACAATAAAACATTTATTAAAAAACTGATTTCTGTCCTCAGAGAATTTAATTTAGATTCTGGAGAAAGAGGCCATCACTGTGCATTAAACAGCAGTCCTGGTGTGGCGCTGTGGGATATTGAACTGGACTTGAAGTTTGGTTCCAATTCAAGTTGCTCCTCGGAAACCCTATCCAGGTCACTGTGAGTCAGAAGGGACTCGACAGCAGTTTAACAACATTGGTAGTGCTATTGGGGAAAAGATACGGTGCTAGGAGGGTCTACAAGAAGAGGTGTTAACCTGGTCAGGGACGTCAGGGAGGCATTCGGTTAAGATGCTTTTAGCTGCAGAACACCTAACAACTGATAGCTTAAATAATTAAGCTCTTCATTATCTCACATAACAAGAAATCAGGAGGTGTTTAAATCAGTGTTATTTCAAAAGCTCAATGATGTAATGAAAGCCATAGCCACTTTCTCTCTCTCTATTCCTCCATCCTCGCTTTTTGGCTGGATTCTTATGCTTGCCAGCCTTGTGCTCACAAAATGCTACAGCAATAAACATTATTTCCTCACACACTTGCACCCGAAGGTAGAGCAAGAGGCATTTTCCTGTGCATCTCTTCTTTTCAGAAAACTAATTTTTTTCCCCAGAAGTTATTTCAGATCCCATTGTTGTTGTTGTTGTTTTTGTTAGGTGCCATTGAGTCAGCCCCTACTCATAGTGACCCTGTACACAATAGAACAAAACATTACCCAGTCCCCCACCACCCTCACAATTGCTGTCACATTGAGTCTATTGTTGATGCAACTGTGCCAAACTATCTCTTTGGGGGTCTTCTTTGACGCCTACTTCTCTAGGGACTGGTCCTTCCTGAAAACATGTCCAAAGTACGAGAGATGAAGTTTCACCATCCTGGCTTCTAAGAAGCATTCTGGCTGTACTTCTTCCAAAATAGATTTGTTTGTTCTTCTGGATGCCCATGGTACTTTCAATATTCTCCAACACCATAATTCAAATGCATCAATTCTTCTATGGTCTTCCTTATTCATTGTCCAACTTTCAAATTCATATAAGGAGACTGAAAACACCATGGCTTGGATCAGGCCCACCTTAGTCCTCACACTGATATATTTGTTCTTGAACACTGTAAAGAGGTTTTGTGCAGATTTGCCTAATGCAATATGTCCTTTGATTTCTTCGCAGCA
>NW_006408600.1:2405221-2409933 GCF_000296735.1 Chrysochloris asiatica | reverse complement strand
TGGGAAATAAGTATATTTATTTAGTCTCTATAGTAAGCTCTGTCAGTAAAAATTGTTGTTGTTGTTAAGTGTTGTTGGGCCAGTTCTGACTCATTGTTGTTGTTAAGTGCCATCAAGTCAATTCCAACCCATAGCTAACCTGTATATGGTTTCCAAGTAGCAGCTGGTGAGCTTGAACCACCAACTTTGCAGTTCAAATGACTTTGCAGTCTGATGTATTAGCCCACACCGCCACACCTGGACTTCCACCTCTGACTAATAGTGATCCTGTATAAGGTTTCTGAGGAGCAGTTGGTGGGGTTGAACCTCTGATCCTGTGGTTCAAATTGTCGTTGTGGTCCAGTGCATTATTCTGCAGTACTACCTAGGCAATGTTTGTAAGCTACCCATAGTTTCTTTCACAAGGAGTGACTTTTGAGCTATGATCTGAAGGGTATGAAAGATGACTAGAGGTGAAACAATGAAGAACACCCTCATGAAGGAAGCAAGCTCTAGTGGAGAAGGAATGTGGACATAGACAGTAGCATATAATGCAAGGTGAGGATGGAGATGAAGCTGGAGAGAGTTTATGTGGAAACTGTCAGGCAGATCAGCTTACGGTGTTTTGTCTTATCCTGAGGGCAATGGTAAGCCATTGAAGGGATTTATAGAGGTGTTGTGAACATGTTCATTTCTGAAGTGGAATATAAATTGGGAACCAGAAAGAATGTGATAACCTGGTATCATTGCAGATGTCCAGATAATAAAGTAGATTAAAACTTTGTCACTTATATGTTACTATAAGTTTAGTGAGAGCTTCTGTCTTTCATCAATTCTTCAATATTTATTGAAAAAATTAACAAATTTTTCTAGATGCATTACTATAAAGGTTAGGGAAAGTTGTAGTCCATAGCTAGAGGGAAAATGACATACTTTACTTGCCAGAATTTCACCCCTTATTTTACCATCCTATTTACTATGGAAAGTTCTAAAACTTATTAAAATTCTAAAAACTATATATAATGTGCTCAAAACTGTTGAGGCAGGATTGAGATCTGCAATAAGGTGGTTAGAGAGGACCTCACTGAAATGGTGATAATTGTGTGAAGACCTGAAGGAAGTAAGAAAGTGAGAAAGAGCGAAAGATGTGACACCTGGGTGAAGAGTATTCCAAACACAGGGAACATCATTCCAGGCACAGTGAACAGCAGGTACAAACAGCCTAATATATGAGTATATCTGGTATGTTCTGGGAATATGAAGGAAAGCAGATCAAGAGTGCAATGAATGAAAAACAGTAAAAAATGAGGTCAGACAACCTTTAGGGTGCCTGTTAAACAGGATTTCATGAGCTCTTTGGTTTTTACTATGAATGAGATAGGTAGCCTCTGAAGGGTTTTGAACAGAGAAATGTCATAATCTGACATCTCTTTCAATAGTCTGATTGCTGTTTGGAAGCTGCTGTGAATAATCATGCACAGGGTTTTGTGTTAAAATTATGTAGACATCAAAATCAGTCATGATTGTTCATAGGTGCTTTATTTGTAATAGTCAAACGCTGGAAACAACCAGCATGTCCTGAAACAAGTGAATGGTTAAGAATCCCACAAATAGTGTTGTTGTTGTTGTTGTTAACTGTCATCGAGTCAGTTTTGACTCATACCAACCCTGTATAGAGTTTCCGAGGAGCAGTTGGTGAGCTTGAACCACCAACCTTGCAATTAAAACCCACCTTGCAGTCCAGCATGGTAAATCACAGCACCACACCAGGTGTAGAGTCGGTTCCAATTCATAGTGACCTTATGCTAAAAAGAACCTCCAATTGTTACTCTTGAGCCCATAGCGCTGCAACTGTGCAAGTCCATTGTTTTGGGGTCTCCTTTTTTTTTGCTGACCCTCCACTTTATCAAGCACAATGTCCTTCTCCAGGGACTAGTACCTCCTGATAATAAGTTTGAAGAATGAGAGATGAAGTCTGGCCATCCTGGCTACCAAGGAACATCTGGTTGTATGTCTTACAAAACAGATTTTCTTGCTCTTTTGGCAGTGTGTGGTACTTTTAATATTCTTCTCAAACACCATATTTCAAATGTAACAATTCTTCCACAGCCTCTTTATTCATTTTTCAACTTTCGCATGTGTATGTTGTTGCTGTTGTTAGGTGCCATCAAGTCAGTCCCGACTCATAAGTGACCTTATGCACAACAGAACGAAACACTGCCCGATCCTGGGCCAACCTCACTATTGTTGCCATGCTTGAGTCCATTGATGCTGCCACTTTGCCAACCCATCTCACTGGGGGTCTTCCTCTTTTTCTCTGACCCTCCACCTTACCAAGCATGATATCCTTCTCTAGCAACTGGTCTCTCCTGACAATATGTCCATTTAGTGTCCCTTTGTTCTGTTTGAACACAGCTTCTTGGTCTATGAACAGGTTCCTCATGAGCACAATTAAGTATTCCTGAATACTTATTTGCCCAAGTGTTGTCCATACCTTGTCATGATCTGCACAATCAAAGGCCTTTTGTAGTCAATAAAGCACCAGTAAACACCTTCCTGGTATTCTCTGCTTTCAGCCAAGATCCATCTGATGTCAGCAATGATATCCCTTGTTTTATCCTCTCCACTGAATCTGGTGTTTACCCCTGGCAATTCTTTGTCAATGTACTGTTACAGCTGTTTTAAATTATCTTTAGCAAAATTTTACTTGTATGTGATACTAATAATATTGCCCGATGATTTCTACATTCCATTGGGTCACCTCTCTCTGGAATGGATCTCTTCCAATCAATTGTTCAGGTAGCTGTCTTCCAAATTTCTTTGCATAGGTAAATGAATGCTTACAATACTTCATCAGACTTTTGAAAGACTTCAATTTGTGTTCCATTCTATTACAAGAGCCTAATTCTTTGCCAATTCTTTCAGTGCACCTTGGACTTCTTCCTTCAGTATCATTGTTGTCGGTGGTGTGAAGTGCCATCAATTCTGTTCTGATTTATAGTGACCACAAACAGGGTTTCTGAGGAGCAGCTGGTGTGTTTGAACCACAAGCCTTGTGATTCAAACCAATCTTGTGGTTCAAACCAAGTCAGATGAGTTTGGTAAAAAGAGATGGGGATAAGATTTTTATGATTCAATAGTGAGTAACTTTATCATTACTAATAGTGACTGCCACAACTGTAAAGGTTTTGTAACAAAATCAGGGGAGTCGTTAACCTTACAGTTCAGAAACAGAGGATCCTACGATTAACAAAGCAGAAGAGCACAAGCAGAACGCGGGACCTTATCTAGAGAAGGAGCATCACCAGAGATGGAGGAAGAGATGTGGACATGGAGACAGTGCCCCACTAGGACTCCAGTTACCATTGACTCTTGATCATATGCTACCTCGTCAAATGGTTGAACACCGATAATTTCTTTTCAGTACAGCGACTCTGTATTTCTTCCATCTCCTTTACATGCTTTCTTTACCATTCAATACTTTACTCATAGAATTCTTCAATATCGAACATTAAGGCTTGAATTTTTTCCTCAGTTCTTTCAGCTTGAAAACTCTTGAGCATCTTCTTCCTTTTTGGTTTTCTAACTCTAGGTCTCCACATATTTCATTATAATAATTGACTGTCTTCAAGAGCTGCCCTTTTAAATTTTCTGTTCAGTTCTTCTACCTCCTCATTTCTTCTATTTACTTTAGCAACTCTACACTGGAAAGCAAGTTTCAGAGTCTCTTCTGACATACATTTTGGTCTCTTTTTTCTTTCTTGTCTCCTTATGTCCTTTCTTACTGTATGATGCTCTTGATGTCATTGCATAGCTCTTCTGGTTTTCAGTTATTAGTGTCTAATGAATTAAATTTGTTCTTGAGATGATTTCTAAATAAATATGGGGTATGCTTACGGTCACATTTTGGCTCTTGTGACTTGTTTTAATTTTCTTCACTTTCAGCCTGAGATTGCATATGAACAATTGATGGTCTGTTCCAGTCTGCCAAACTTGCCTTACTTTGGCTGATGATATGGAGCTTTTAAATGATTTCTTTCAACAGATGTAGTCAATTTGATTTCTGTATATTCCATCTGGTGAGGTCCATGTATATAGTCCTCTCTTATGATTTTTTTCTTTAAGTTTTTTTTGTGAATTGAGGGAAGTTTGCAGGGCAGATTATCAGTTTTACATTCAACAAATCATATACTTCGTTTCATTACAATGATTATAATCCCCACCATATACCATCAGTTAACAGTATTTCTCTCTATTCATTTTAGCTCTTTTTTTTTTTTTTTTAAACACTCAGGCATATATAAAATTTAAACCACCAAAAGGTACATTCTGCAAGTCTCTCTCTGGGCCGCCAGCTCTCAGTCCCTCTCTTTCCATGAATCTAGAGCCCTCAGTTGGTCCCACCCTCCATATCCCCATCTCTGCTGACACTGCTTCTCTGGATAAGGTCTCACATTCTGCTTGTGCTCTTGATGGTCCTAGAGACCCACTTCTCGACTGTAAGATTTACTACTTCCCCATTTTTGTTACAAAACCTTTACAATTGTTACAGTGGAGCTCTGGTAGCATAGTGGCTACGAATTGGGCTGCGAACCTTAAGGTCAGTGGTTCGAAACTACCAGCCGCTCCATGGGAGAAATATGAGGCTTTCTACTCCTGTAAAGATTTACACCCTCGGAAACCCTGTACAGGGTCGCTATGGGTCGGAACCGACTCGACAGCACTTAACAACA
>NW_006408600.1:2402580-2404491 GCF_000296735.1 Chrysochloris asiatica | reverse complement strand
TCACCACTAGACCAATGTGGTCACCAGCAAGCTTACATGCCTGCTCATGTGTTCCCTTTGAGTTTCAGCCTTAGAGGGTTATTTGTCCTGAAGGGACTTGATTGCTTGCCTTGCTGGCTTCACAGCGAAAAATTTGCTTTTATTCTTGTAGTAGCCAATCAGACTGCCATTTTTGTTTTGGGTTTCTCCTGATGATCTTTCTTTGAAGATATATCTTCTGTCACTCTAGCTGTTCCAGGTGGTCTTCTTGTCCTTTCTAGTGGGAATGTCCCACCTCATAAGGTTCTGTATGGGGCTCAGGATTCCTAAGGCCCTATACACTGCAAAGGCTCTGCAAGAGGCCTATTTCACTGGGCACATTCTAGAACCCCTTTTAGGTATTCCAATCAATTGTAGGTTGAAGATGGGCTTACAAGCTTTCGGTAATCATGTTTCCTGACATTCCTTTCTCTCCCACTCAAGTGTCTATTATACAATAGTAGGAAAGGAAAGCAATATTCATAAGATAGTCAAGCATCTTAGTATTATTTCCCCTCTTCAGACTATGCATCGATCCCTGTATCACAGAACCTGGTTGTTCCAAAGTGGAGCATGCATCACTATTTACATCTGTCCCATTTAGCCCATGCAAATGTGTTCCCCCTATTATACTGTTTTAAAAAGATGTTTGCCCAGTTAATACCAATATTATTCACACTTAGGCACCAACCACGAAAGTCAGTGATGAAGAACTTGATGAATTTTACCAACTTCTTCAGTCTCAAATTGAACAAACATGCAATCAAGATATATTGACCATTACTGGCAATTGGAATGCAAACGTTGGAAATGATTCTGGAGATCACATGATAGAATCTGCAAGACCAATAAATTCTTCATTGCAAATACCTTTTTTAAACAGCATAAAAGATGGCTATTCACATGGACCTCACCAGATAGAATACACAGAAATCAAATTGACTACATCTGTGGAAAAAGAAGCTTGAAAAGCTGTACATCATCAGCCAAAGTGAGGTCAGGGGCAGACTGTGGAACAGATTATCAATTGTTGGTTATGTGCTGTGGAGTTGATTCCAACTCATAGCGAACCTGTACAGGGTTTCTGAGGCTGTAAATATTTATGGGAGAAGAAAGCCTTATCTTTCTCCCACAGAACAGCTGGTAGTTTCGAACTGTTGACCTTGCAGTTCATAGCCCAATTCATAACCACTATGCTACCAGAGCTGAAGAAAATGAAAACAAGTCCATGAGAGCCAAAATATGACTTGAATGTATTCCACCTGAATTTAGAGATTATCTGAAGAACAGATTTGATGTATTAGACACTATAGACCGAAGACCAGGAGAGTTGCGGGATGACATCAAGAACATCAAATAGGAAAAAAACAAAAGGTCATTGAAAAGACAAGACAGAAGGAAAATATAAACATGGATGTCAAAAGACAGTCTGAAACTTGCTATCTAGTATAGAGATGCTAAAGCAAAGAGAAGAAGTGAGGAGGTACAAGAGCTGAACAGAAAATTTCAAAGGTTAGCTTGAGAAAATGAAGTCAAATATTATAACAAAATGTGCAAAGACCTAAAATTAGAATACCAAAAGGGAAGAAGAACATGCTCATCATTTATCAAGCAGAGGGAATTTAAGAAAAAATCAAAGTTCAACTTGTGATATTGAAGGATTCTATGGGCAAAATACTGAATGATGAAGAAAGCATCAAAAGATGGAAGGAATACACAGAGTCACTGTACCAAAAATAAATGGTCAATGTTCAACCTTTTCAAGAGTTAGCATGTGATCAAAAGCCAATGATCCTGAAGGAAGAAGTTCAAGGTGCAGTAAAGTCATTGGCAAAGAACAAGGCACTGAGAATTGATGGAATACAAGAAATTTTTCAACAAAGTGATGTGGTA
>NW_006408600.1:2383708-2396664 GCF_000296735.1 Chrysochloris asiatica | reverse complement strand
GTCCCGCAATGAGATGGATTGGCCAAGTGGCAGCATTGATGGACTCAGGCGTGGCAACAGTAGTGAGGTTGGCCTAGGATCGGGCAGTGTTTCCTTCTGTTGTGCATAGGGTTGCTATGAGTCAGTAGTGACTCGATGGCCCCTAACAGCAGCAACAACAATAAATACTGACACAACAGAGCCAATATCAAAAGTTTCAAAATGTATGACAATATTTTTATAACAATATTATGTGTTTTGGTTACTATGCGTTAGGAGTGTGGCTGTGACAATGCAAGGAGAGGAAGAAGGAGATCTTAGTGGTGATTGGCTAGTTCTATATCTACAGTGTAGTGCTGTTACAATAAAATGACACACAACACTAAAAACATTGTACCAATATCAGTCTATTCATATAATTATTTCAAAGTCAAAAAAAAATTTTTAAAACAATTCCTTTTGCGATATCTCCCCTTCACCTTCTTTTATTCGTATGTGCACTTCCTCTTGTCTTGGTCATAGCTTTCTCTCTTTCTGACCTTGAGTCTCTTCAATTACCCCTCTCTTTTCCTTATGTATTAAACTTTTCCATAATCGACCATAGTGCTGAATCAACTCATTCTCCGTCTCTTTACTGATTTTGTTTTTAAAATAAAGGCTATGTTTTCAATAAAGGTATAAGCTGAATCTTAAAAGCAGGAGTGGTCCATTAAAAAATTTTTTTTTAAAATGTCTTAAAACATACCAAATTATCTACTTTTTATTTTAAATGAGACTCGGTTATTTGTTCTGAAGGTCAGTAGCTCATAATACAAACATATTTTTAATACTTGTCTCTGAAGATAATTTTTGTCTCATTTGTACTGAACATCAAGAATACTCTTGGTTTTCATCATACATTCAAGATTTACTGGGGAAACAGCAATATCAAAGAATGTGGGCTTTCATATAAATCCACATGTCACAAATATAATCCTTTGCCAGGCCATGTGTCCAGATTTTTCGTTTGGAAAATATGATCATTCCAACTACAAAACATGAAACACGGGATGAAGTCCTGTCCTGGGGGCTTGCAGACGGAATCTGGCAATACTTTGAGAAAGCAGTATTTTGAGTCCTTTGAAGAAAATTATATAAGTTGCAGGTGTTTCAATTTCAGGCATTTTCTTTTGGTATTTTCATTATCATTGTAAAAACAACAATAACAACAAGTAGTAGTCCAAAGAACCAACAAAGGAGCCCTGGTAACTGGGCTGCTCACCAAAAGGTCTGTAGTTCGAATTCACAGTTGCTCCCCAGGGGGAAAGAAGTGGCATTCTGCTTCAGTAAAGATTTACAGTCTTGGAAAGTCTATGAGGCATTTCTACTTTGTCCTATAGGGTTACTATGAATCGAGTCTCCATGGCAATGGGTGTGGGCTTTATTTATGTATTATTTTTGGTTTTGTTAAATACTAAGAAGGATTACATTTATGGAGTAATGTATATGACAATTTTGTGGGTTTTCTCCACGCTTTTTTTTTTTTTTTAAACTTTTTCAGCCAAAATGCTTAACTCTTTTCTAAATTTCAGTATTAAAAAAACCAAAAACATACTCCATTAAGTTGCGGTTGAGGTGGCTTGAGAACGAAGGAAGTTCGTCCCATACGGTGATCCGTACTCCCATTCTGGTGTTTGCCTGCAGCAAGATGGCGGCAGCTTCAATGTCAGTGGCGCTGATGCAAGCCTTGTGGGGGAGAAGGGCAGCTACTTTAGCTACCGTTTCCGTTTCCAGGGTTCCAAGCAGGTAACAGTATTGTCAGACTTCTTTCAAAAGCTTCTTGGGTTCTTCCATTTTTGCGGAGGTCTGTGTAGTCAGGTTCTCGGGGCCTCGGGGAAACGTCCTTTGCTAACCCTTTCCTAGAGAGAGTGCTGGTTGACCTGAGACTAGCTGTGATTTGGGTGCGATGGCCAGGCGAATGGTGCCGTGAATACGAAAAGGAGGAGGAGGAGGACCTTTGGTTTCTCGGAAACCTTTGGCCTGTAGCAGACAGAGAGGGTCTTAGAGGAAGGGTTGTGTCTGACTTGAGAGCCAAGCCTCAGCTCTGCGGGAAGGGGAGGAGTCACACATTTTTCTCCCCACTTTTCACACCTCCCTCGGTGTTTCACCTGTTAACCTACCGCTCAAGTCCTCTCCCTCCCACCGCTTTTCGGGATATTGATTGGGTTCCTAAACAGAAAGATTCTTTTATTCATCAGTCACCTGGGAGGAAAGCTTGTTTATAATTCGGTGTTAAAATGTAAAAAGATCCCTGCTGCTGATATTGGAGGGTGATTTTTAAAAGGCTGGTAGTAATTCCAGGAGATTTCTTAGCCACACTTATGAAAGCCTTTCAGTAATTTAGGGATTTTTGTTGTTTCTTTATTGTCTTGAAGCATTTTTTGTGATGGTGAGTTTTTATTTTATTTTGTTTTTTACTGCATTTCTTCCATTTCCAGGTTTTCTCCAATAATACGAACAGCATACAGCACACCCAAACACACATACACACTAGAATTTTTGTCTACCAAGTATTATGTTTTGTAGTTATTTTCACAGCCTGTTGGTATAAATCTCCACTGCGGATTGTAGAGACTATAATAAAGATAGAAAGACTGGCTAGAGCGAGTGAAGGAGAAGGGAGGGAGGGTGCTTACATAGTGAAAAGTGAGTATAATCAAATGCTAATTCATTTAGTGTTATATTAAATAAATGTAAAGGGAATGCAGAGAGAATCAAAGTTGATTCGGAAGACGTTTTAGAAGTGCGTTTCATTAACATTTGGAATCATGGATGGTGGGGGTGGGGCAGGGAAGAGAGCAGGGTCAGTGGTTTGTGAAAAGTTTGAAGGTGATAGATTGAGAGCTATGTAATATAGAATCACTGAGAAATAAAAGTGCTAAGAGTGGGAAAAGAGAAATTATAACTCTACCAAACTGCAGTATGTATATGTATGGGAAACTGAAGGGAAACTTTTTTGTTAGAATAGAGACCGCAATTCTTTTTATTTTCGACATTTTGGGGATTAATTTTGCATTGCCAAGTAAAAATGTACTCACCATAATCCCAGAACTGCAAACAAATCTGAAGGAACTGCTCATGCATGGTTAATCAGACAATGGCTGTATTTTTTTTTAAGCTTAAATCACAGCCATTTTGCCAGCAATTTTAAAAGTTGGAGCTACAACAATATTTAATTGTGGGAACTTTGATGATAATTTCTACTACTTAAGAGTTTTCTGCTCACAAATATGAGAAATTTCAGAACAGAATAAAAATTTCAACTATATCAAATGACTTTTGTTCTATACTTTAAAAAGCCTAAAAGCCAAAGAAAATTAATTGTAAATACAAATTGAAAATAATACTTATGTATTTGCTTTCTACACCAGCTTTTCCCCCCCAAAGAGTTTATGATGTGCTTCTCCAGGAAAAATGTATTGTTTCTTCTCCCTTACATAATATTTCCTTTTCATCCTTAACCACTCTTCTTACATATGACTTGAAGATGATGAGGATCTGAAAAGTCTGAGTGGAAAAGAACCAAGTAAGGGGTAAACCTACATCTAAAATGATTTTTATTGAAATCCTTAGAAAAACTTGTGCAAATGATACAACATTTCAGATCACTTAAATAGTTGTTGTTGCTATGTGCGGTGGAGTAGCTTCTGACTCATAGTGACCCTGTACAGGGTTTCCAAGGCTGTAAATCTTTCTGGGAGCAGAAAGCCTCATCTTTCTCCCGTGGAACAGCTGGTAGTTTCAAACTGCTGACCATGAGGTTAGCAGCCCGATTCATAACCACTATGCTACCAGAGCTCGTTACTTAAAGGAGTAAAAGAAGGGAAATGGAATCAGTAAAGCACATGGTAATGAGAGGTGGTGGTGACAATGTGCTGTGGAGTCAGTTCTGACTCACAGAGACCTCTGTACAGGGTTTCTGAGGCTGTAAATTTTTATGGGAGCAGAAAGCCTCACTTTTCTCTCACAGTAGTTTTGAACTGCTAACCTTGAGGTTAGCAGCCCAATGGCTTGGAATCACTTTGCTAACAACTCCCTGGTAATGAGGGGACTGGGGAACAAATATAAATATTCAAGAAAAGGAGCCATCAGTAGAAGAAGGGAAGCAGTTAGAGTCTACATTGACTTTGATTTTAACTATGTTGTTAATTGTTAGTACCATGGAGTTGATACAGACTTACTGACCCTATATATAGTGTTTTCAAGTAGCAACTGGTAGGTTTGAACGGTCAACTTTGTTGTTAGCTGTCCAGTGATTAGCTTATCCTACAGCACCACACCAGGACGCCACATAATGACTATATTTTACTATATCAGTAAAAAACGAAACAAAAAGCCACCAAGTAGATACACATGTTGTTGTTGCAAAGTGCCGTCGAGTCGGTTCCGACCCATAGCGACCCTGTACAGGGTTTCCGAGGCTGTAAATCTTTATGGGAGCAGAACGCCTCATCTTTCTCCCGCGGAGCAGCTGGTAGTTTCGAACTGCTGGCCTTAAGGCTCGCAGCCCGATTCGTAACCACTACGCTACCAGAGCTTCTTAGATACACATAAGAGAGAGAAATAAATACTTTAAAAATGTGGAAGGGTGCTACTGACGGTGGTAGGGACTAAGTGTTATAGGACCTCTTGTGAGGTATACTTTGTGTTCAAATCTTTGACTTTATTGTGTTGCTCTGTTCCCTTTTTCAGCTTGTAATAAATAAGCCACTGAAATTATGTGTCTGAACAATAGGAGTCTCCAAATGAGGGAGAGGTCCTAGGGTTGTTGGAGTTCTCTGTATATTTCACTTTGATGGGAAACTGTCTGAGCCCAAATTGGAGAAGTATTTAGGACATTTAAGACCAGTGGGTTGGTTCTTTCATCAGATAAACTAGGAAACAAATTCTTGTCAGAGGGGAGTTACTTTTGCTCTCTTTGATTTGTCATGCTGTGAGATGAGCATATCCCAAATTGGGTCTGCTTACTCAATCTAGATCCTGGAATAAAAATAAAATGGAACAAAGCAGAAGCTGAGCTTTGTTGGTTATAAAAAGTGAATGAGAAACACACTTTTTTTTGGTTTGTTACCTCTTTGCACACACACACATGAAAGAGTAAATACATATTTAGGGATGAAATCTTATGAAGGAAAGCAGGAAGTCATTGGCATTATTTCTTTTAATAGCCAAGTATCTGCAGTATATTTTGTTCTAATTATTTTCAGTGGTTTGAGTTTAGGATATTTTGCTAGAACACTGTTCTGGTTTGAAGTTGTTTTTTGTTTCTTTTTGTACTCATACTTCTTGAAAAGTGTCTTGACTCCCCCTTTGTATTGTTGTTAATTGCCTTTGAATTGGTTTCAACTCCTAACAATGCTGTATATGGTTTCCAAGGAGTAGCTAGTGGATTTGAGCAGCCAACCTTGTGGTTCACAGTCCAGTACTGATTCTACAGTGCCGCACCAGGAGTCATGAATTTATTTGGGAAAGGATAGCCATAAAACATGAAAGCTTTTTGGAATAAGGACCAATTAACAGTGGAGTCCTGGTGTGGCACTGTAGGATCAGCACTGGACTGCTAACCTAATCACAAGGTCAGCAATTTGAACCTACCACACACTCTTCAGAAACCATATACAGAGTGATTGTGAGTTGGAACCGACTTGAGTACATAACAACAACATGAATATGAGGAGTCCTGATGTGGTGCTGTCAGCTAAGCACTGGACTGCTAACCTCAAGGTCGATGGTTCAAACCCACCAGCTGCTCCTCACATTCAGGGTCACTATGAAATGGAACCACTTAACAACAGCAACGATTACATGATTTTTCTCTCTGCAAGCTACTTTATCTGAAGTTTTTAAAAGTTAGTAATACATGGGCTTCATTGAGAAAGATGGAGGAGCTTGTTTGGAGATGGCATGAGTGCAGAATAAGAATATTTCAAATGGAATAGCTGGAACAGCGTAGTTCCTTTGATAAAAGTTGAGAATAATTTTTATGGTACTCTGGTAGAGTAGTGGTTACAAGTTGGGCTGCCAACTTCAAGGTCAGCAATTCGAAACTGCCAGTGGTTCCGCAGGAGAATGATGAGGCATTCTGCTCCCATGAAGATTTACAGCCTTAACCCTGTGCAGGGTCACTATGAGTCGGAACTGACTCCACCATACTAACTCCACCTTACTAACAACCTCCATTCTAAGTATGGAGTCTTGGTATGGCTCTGTGGGATAGGCACCAGACCACGTTTTCTGTTTGAATCCCAAGGCTGGCTTCTTGGAAACCCTGTACAGGGTCTCTATGAGTCTGAACTGACTCCATGTCACTTAACGACAATTCTGAGTACAGATTAATAATAACTGCTTGCATTTATTTCAAGCTTGCTTGAAGTATATCAACCACTGTGCCGAGGAGTTTACTTATCATGTATTCCTATAATCTCAAGTATTCATGTATCATTTTTCAGAAGAGGAAACTAAGGTACAGAAATTAAATTACTCAATTTTGTATTGCTGTAAAGTGGAGTGATTTAACAGTCTAAAGGAGTATGTTGACTTTTGCTTTAAGTTTTTATTATGTTGGATCAGAGACATTAAAAACCTCAGTGTTTTCTGCTCTTTCTTCCTTTTTGTAGAGTATGTTCTTTGTTTCAGATTGTCTGGTATTCTTATCTTTACTTTTACTCATTTGTTGCTTTTGTACAGTTGTTGTTGTTAGATGCCATCGAGTCAGTACCAACTCATAGCGACCCTATGCACAACAGAAGAAAACACTGCCCGGTCTTTTGGACAGTGGGGATAGTCAAATGAGGAATTACAGTGTTTATGTTTTGTTTTGGGCAGCTAAGGGTTTTTCTTTAAGTTATATAATGATTTTTTTGTGAAAGGCTTTGTAAAAATACATATAATCTGTGTATTAAACATTTTGCTTGTTTAGGATCAGCACAAGGTCGGCAGTTCAAACTCAAAAGCTGCTCCTTAGAAACCCTATGGTGGTGTACTGTGTAGTTGGTTCTGACAGTGACCCTGCATAGGGTTTCTGAGGCTGTCAAACTTTACCAGAGCAGAAAGCCTCATCTCTCTCCCTTAGAGTGGCTAGTAGTTTTGAACTGCTGACCTTGAGGTTAGTGGTCCAACCCATAACCACTACGCTACCAGAGCTCCTTTGGAAGTCTTATACAGGGTCCTTATGTGTGGAAACCCACTTGACAGCACTTAACGACAACAACAACTGCAATCATTGATTCTTAGGGAAAAAAGTATTGTTTTCCACTGATTTTAAAAATGGCTGGGGTATCTTCTGTGCTTTCTGATTATTTGTACCTGTTTTTTAAAATAGTGTTTTGTATTCTTTCTTCAAGGAGCTGTGATAGCATAGTGGTTACGAGTTGGGCTGCTAACCTCAGGTTCAGCAGTTTGAAACTACTAGCAGTTCTGTGGGTGAAAGATGAGGCCCCTGTAAAGATTGACAGCCTCGGAAATCCTATGCAGGGTTGCTATGAGTCAGAACCGACTCTGCAGCACACCAGCACTACCACTACCACCACCACCATTCTTGCTTGACTAGTCTACTTCCCTTGATCAGTTTCACCACAACTTTACATTTATTATGGACATGAATATCAAGATAGTAAATATTTGGAAGTGGTTCGTCACTCGTTCTTCTAGTCTGTCTTCATCTGAAAGCTCATCTGAAACCTGTCCACCATGGGTGACCATGCTGGCATTAAAAATACCGGTGGCATAGCTGTCAGAATCACAGCAACTCACAACCACCACAGTACAACAAACTGACAGACAAGTGTGGCAACAGTAGTGAGGTTGGCCCAGGATTGGACAGTGTTTTGTTCTGCTGTGCATAAGGTCCCTATGAGTCGGTACTGACTCGATGGCACCTAACAACAACAAATCTGATAGGGACTCTTAGAGTGGCACTGTAGGATAAGCACTGGACTGCTAACTGTAAGGCGGGTGCTTCAAAACCACTCGCTACTCCTTGGAAAGCATATGCAAGGTCGCTATGCCTCTGAACACAACAAAGACAACAAACTTGATAGTGTTAAATAAAGTATGCTTAATGATTATGACCTGCACTTACATTGTTATGGTTAAAGCTCTTACCTTAACTCTTTTAGGGCTCATGGATAATCATATTCAGTGCATGAGCTCTGATTATAACCTTTCTTTTTAGTGTGCAAGGTCATAATACCCTCATGGAACCTTACTGTATCTTGAGTTATGCAGTGACACGTTCTTAATGTCTTTTATCTAAATATTTGGATATTTTAGCAAACTATTTTAAGTCTTTTGTCCTTTAAGAAAAGATGCTAGAGCAATTCAGAATTCGGTTCCAAGTTATGTTACGTGCTATTGATTTCTTCACTGGGTGAATACAACCTTATGCTCTTTAGAAGTATTTTTGCTCCAGTGTAACCTTTTCTTCTTGCCTAGACATACTAGATTTTTTTTCTCCTTTATGGAATCAGTTGCTTGTTCATTTATTGGTTCTTTAATCCTTTCTGTGTATCAAAATCACTTGTTGTATTCAAGAGTAAAAAAATGCATATGCCTTGGCTCCAACCTATTTATTGGGTCTGTAAGCTTAGATTGAGGCTTAGCTCTTTGGTGATTCTGATGGGAAGCAAGGCTGAAAACTACTGACCTTACTTAAAAAAAAAAAATTCCGTACGGTATCTTGAAAGACTACCGAAATAAAATTTTCCTTGAAATAGGATGGGGAGATTTCCAGAAAGGGGGGGCGGGGGGGGGGGGGAGAAGCTTCCTTTTTTTTTTGCATGTTTTCCTAATCTAAATTGAGTTTTAGGCTTTTCACTCATGCATTGTATTGTAGTTTTTTTTTTTTTTTTTGGAGAAACTTTCCTTGCAGGCAAAGCAGGTATTTTGATAATTTTGGAGAAAGCAGGCCATGTTACTCACTCTCTAGAGACTCTTGTTCTTCCTTTTGGAAGGTCTCCGGTTTAATATAGCGCAGATGTTGAACTCTGCCCTTCAAAGTTTTAAGAAAGTGTTTTATCCTTTAAAATGGAAATGCCTTTTTTTGGGAGGTGGTCTTTGGCTGGATATAGTTCTCTAAGAAAGTTTTTTTACTTCTTGAGTTCTTTTGTTTCAGTGATTTCTTAGACTTGTTTCAGATATTCAGAGCACAGTGTCTCAGAGTAAAGATCTGGCTGCTTTTGTAGTATGTTTTGCTATATATATCCTTAACAAAGCTAGATAAAGAGTTTATTTCTTTGTGTTTTCTAGGACTTGGAAATATGTTCTTTCCTTTATTCAGTCACTCCATACATAAGTAAATGGTCCTTGAATAGGGCTTACTAGACAAAAGATCCTGTTCTAGATGAGTGTTCAGCAAGCCATATGCTTCTCCTAAAAATGTCAGTCTGTCTTGATGAGCTTTAAAGTGAATACAGATGTTTGGGCTCTTTTCAGGACTACCATTCTTTGTGTGTGGAAAGAGCACTTCTTTTTCAAGAGATTTCTTCAATATACTTAAGACATTTTCTTGAAATTTATATTTTATGATGTTAATCTTTTAAGTATAATTAAATTATACTTAATTAGACATTATTAATTTGAATTTAAGAAATTAGTTTTAACATTCTGAGTGCAAATGAGATTTGGAGAAATAAAGTAGGACTCATAATATGGCTCTTGTTAAGGTTTTTCATTTATTTAGTGTTTAAAACTTTTTGGAACCCATAGTGCTTAGTAATATTTACTTGAATGTAATGAAAGGTGGTATTTTGGCAGGAAAGGGTACCTTTTTAGATATCCAGTGCCTTTTGCATTAGCAGATTAACTCTAAAAGTTATAGCTCATAGACTCAAATAATGTTTGAGTTGGAGACTCTAGTATCACTCAGTCCAACCCACTGTTTAATGCAGGAATCTCAAGAAGTTTCTGCCTTTTGGCGGCATTGAAAACACTGCACTTTTAGACTTACTGGTAAATGATGCTTCTGTTTAATATTGTGTAATACAAATGTTTCCATTGATGCACGTGTCAGACTTACCAGTAATTGAAGACATTTGTCAACACTCATTCTCCTTTTAAGTCTGTACTCCAGTCTTAGTATGATCTCCAATATGTTTACTTTTCTTTAATGGCCAGATTTCCTGATGCTTTACCACCTCTTGGAACTATTTAGTCTGTATTACATGCTGTCGGTATCAGTATCTTTCTTTGAATTGTCTACTGTACATTTAACAAAATGAAGTTATCCATGGTGATGGCTTGGTGAGCTGAGATTGAATTAAAGAAAAAAACAGTATACTTTAATTTGAATTAAAAAAGCTGTTTTCAAATTTATAATACAGAAAAGTAAGCTGTTTTCTTTATATGTATGGTTGTTGGAATTTTGTTGTTGTTATAAGGTGCTAATGAGTCGGTTCCAAGTCAAAATAACCCTATGCGCTACAGAATGCAACATAGCCCGATCCTGTGCCATCCTTAAAATTGTTGCACTTGAGCTCATTGTTGCTGCCGTTTGTCTCATTGGAGACCTTTCTTTATTTGCTGACCTTATACTTTACCAAGCAAGATGTCCTTCGACAGGGATTGGTCCCTCCTGATAGATAACATGCCCAAACTTTGAGAAACTAAATCTGACCATCTTGGCTTCTAAAGAACATTTTGGGTGTACTTCTAACACAGATTTGTTTATTCTTCTGACAGTTCATGGTACTTTTAATATTCTTCTCCAAGGAGCTCTGGTAGCGTAGTGGTTACGAATTGGGCTGCTAATCTCAAGGTCAGCAGTTTGAAACCACCAGCTGTTCTGCGGGAAAAACAGGAGGCTTTCTGCTCTCATAAAAATTTACAGCCTTGGAAACCCTGTATAGCGTCACTATGAGTCGGAACTGATGCCATGGCACACCACAAATACCGTAACTCAAATGCATCAGTTTTTCTATGGTTTTCCTTATTCAGTGTTCAACTGTCACATGGATATGAAGCTATTGAAAATACAATGACTTGGGTTAGGTCTACCTTAGTCTTCACACTGACATCTTTGCTCTTGAACACTTTAAAGCTATCTTGTACAGCAGATTTGCCTAATACAACGTCTTGTTTTTTTTTTTTTTGGCTGCTGTTTCTATGAATGTAAATAGTGGATCCAAGTAAAATGAAGTCTTTTACAACTTCAGTCTGTTCTCTATTTATCATGATGTTATTTATTGATCTAGTTTCCTTTACATTGAGGTACAACCCAAACTAAAGACTGTTGTCTTTGATCTTCATCAGTAAGCATTTTAAGTCTTCTTCACTTTCAGCATGCAGCACTTTATCATCTATATATTGCAGGTTGCTAATGAGTCTTCTTTAAATCCTGATTCCACCATCTTCATATGACCCAGCTTCTCTGCTCAGCATGCAGATTAAATAAATATGATGAAAGAACCCTGGCACACAGCTTTTCTGATGTTGAGCCATTCGGTATCCCCTTGTTCTGTGCAAACGACTGCCTCTTGGTCTATGTACAGGTTCCTCATGAGCACAATGTAGTGTTCTAGAATACCCATCCTTCGCGATATTGTCCATAGCTTGCTATGATCCACACAGTCGAAAGCCTTTACATAAGCGATAAAGCATACGTAAACATCTTTCTATCTTCTCTACTTTCAGCCAAGATCCATCTGATGTCAGCAGTGATATTCCATGTCTTTGTCTGAATTTGACTTGCACCTCTGGCAGTTCCTTATCAATGTACTGTTGTAGTTGTTTATGAATTATCTTCAGCAAATTTACTTGCATGTAATATTAATGATATTATTAGAAGATTTACACAGTTCATTGGTTCACCTCTCTTTGGAATGGGCACAAATATGGATCTCTTCCAATCGATTGACCAGGTCTTCCAAATTTCTTGGGATAAATGAGTGCCTCCAGTTCTGTATCAGTTTGTTGAAAGACTTCTATTTGTATTCTGTCAGTGGTCTGAGCCGTACTCTTTGCCAATGCCTTCTTCAGTGCACCTTGGACTTCTTTCAAGGTCATTCGTTCCTGATCATGTGTTATTTCTTGAAATGGTTGAACATTAACCATTTCTTTTTTGGTACAGTGACTGTGTATTCCTTTTGTCCTGTAACCTTGCTAAGTTAATTTGCTAGTTCTTTAGGATTTTATAAGTAGACAATCATGCAATGTACCAGGAAGGGCAATTTATATCTTTCATTACAATCTGCATACTTTTTTGTTTTTTAATTAAAAAAAATTTTTTTGGCCTATCAGAATGTTAATAAGAGTGGTGAAAACAGACATTCTTGCCATTTACTGGGGGAAAAGCACTCAGTCTTTTGCCATTAAGTATATTGTTGTTGTTAAGTGCAGTCTAGTTGTTTATGACTCATAAAACCCTGTAAAGTGTTTACGAGGAGTTGCTAGTGAGTTTGAACTGCTGATCTTGCAGTTCAAACCGACCTTGCTTCCACTGCATTATCATGTAGTGCCACACCAGGAATGTTGTTGTTGTTGTTAAGTGCCATCGAGTCGGTTCCGACCCATAGCGACCCCGTACAGGGTTTCCAAGGGTGTAAATCTTTACGGGAGTAGAAAGCCTCAATTTCTCCCGCGGAGCAGCTGGTAGTTTCGAACCTCTGACCTTAAGGTTCGCAGCCCGATTCGTAACCACTATGCTACCAGAGCTCCTTTACCAGGAATAGAGGTGTTTTTCTTAGGTGCTCTTTATTGAATTGAGGAACTTTCATTTTCATCATTACTAGATGTTGTATTTTGTCTAATGCCTTACCTGCATGTTGTTGTTGTTGTCAGGTGCTATCGAGTTGGAACCCACTCATAGCGACCCCATGCACAGCAGAACGAAACAATGTCCGATCCTGGGCCAACCTCACGCTGCCACACTTGAGTCCATCAATGATGCCACCTGGCTGATCCATCTCGTTGGGGGTCTTCCTCTTTTTCTCTGACCCTCCACC
>NW_006408600.1:2374864-2383069 GCF_000296735.1 Chrysochloris asiatica | reverse complement strand
CCCAGCTTCTCGTATTATTTGCTCAGCATACAGGTTGAATACCTGCATAAATTGATAAAATTATATTGTTTTTCATTAAACTAGCCCTGGTGTGGCACTGTAGGACATGTACTTGACCGCAAGGTCGGTTTGAACTGCAAGGTCTACAGTTCAAACTTGCCAACCAGCCACTCCTCGGAAACCCTGTACAGGTCTCTATGAGTTGGATCTGACTTGACAGTACTTAACAACAACAGTTGATAAGGTAAATTATATTGACTGATTTTCAAATATTGAATCATCTTTGCATCTTCAGGGTAAACTTTTGGTTATGTTTAATTCCTTTTCATATAATGCCAATTTGATTTTTTAACATTTTCTTTAAGAATTTTTGGTTTATTTTTATGAAGGATATATTTATCTGTAGTTTTATTTTTCTGTTTAGACTTGATATCCCAGTAATGCTGGACTCGTAAAATAAGCTTGAAAATGTTTCCTCATCTTCTATTTTCGTTTGAATTGAGTTTCATCCTACCAGTTTTGACATATTTTATTTTTATTAATTTAAAAATATTTATTTCCCTGAGGCTTTCTTTTAGACCCATTTAGAGGTGTTTTGTTTATTTTCCAAGTATTTGGAGATTTCCTATTTGTTACTGTTTTCCAGTATAATTCCCTTTTGTTCTTAGACTCCAATTCCCTGGGACTTTCCTTTTCAGTTCTACTGAAACCTGTGTCTTTAGTTACTTTAGTCTGTAGTGTAGTACCACAGTGTAACCACATCGAGGGCCAATTTGAGCTAAAAAATAATCTCATAAACATTTTAAGATTTTGAGAAGATGATTTTTACATAGTAACTTAAGCATGTGAGCTCTGGAGTAGTTGAAGACTTGTTGTTAAGTGCTGTTGAATCGATTCTGACTCATAGTGACCCTGTTTGTTTCTGAGGAGCGGCTGGTGAGGTTTGAACAACCCTGATCTTGCAGTTCAGTTCCACCTTGTCCAGTGCATTATTCTGCAGCACCACCTGGGTTTAAATCTTCGTTCCACAATATATTTAGCTTTGTGATCTTGATCTCTGCTTTTTCATCAGACATTGTTGTTAAGTGCCTTCGAGTAATTTCTGACACGGTTTCCAAGGAGGGACTGGTGGGTTTGAACTGATGACCTTGCAGTTAAATTGACCATTTTCCTGTATCACCACACCAGGACTCCATCAGTAATAGTTGTATATAATGTTGTTAAGTGCCGTGGAGTCGGTTCTGACTCATAGTGACCCTGTATAGGTTTTCCAAGGAGCAGCTTGTGGTTAGCAGTCCAGTTCTGATCTTGCAGCACCACACACCAGGTCTCTCCTTTTGTTGTTATGTTGTTGCTGTGGAGTTAGTTCCTGCACATAGTGACCCTGTATAGGGTTTCTGAGGAGCAGCTGGTGAGCTTGAACTGCCCACCTTGTAATCAAACCAATTTTGCAGTCCAGAGCATTAATCCATAGTGCCACGCCAAGATTCTTAGTAGTATATAAATAGTACAAGGGGAAATTCATAAAGTTTATGAAAAATGAAATTGAGAGAGAGTAGAATTTTTCCATATACTTTTTTCACCCCCGCATATGCCCCATGGTGGTGGTGATTATGTGCTGCGGAGTCAGTTCCTACTCCTCGTGACCCTGCATAGGGTTTCCGAGGCTGTAAATCTTTATGGGAGCAGACAGTCTCATTTTCCTCCTGCAGAACTGCTGGTAGTTTCAAACTGATGACTCTGAGGTTAGCAACTCGACTCATAACCATGATGTTACAGAGCTCCTTCATATGTCCCATACAGAATTACTATTAAAAGGCTAAAGTGAGATGATGGGCATTAAGCACCTAGTACTATGCTTACTTATGAAGATCAAAGATCATAGCCTTCGGCATGGATTGCATCTCAATGTAAAGAAAACAAAAATCCTCACCACTGGACCAATAAACAACATTCTTATCAATGGAGAAAAGATTGAAGTTGTCAAGGACTTCATTCTTCTTGGATCTGCCATCAATACTCATGGAAGCAGCAGTCAAGAAATCAGACGACGTATTGCATTAGGCAAATCTGCTGCACAAGACCTTTTTTTAAAGTGTTGAAGAGCATAGATGCCAGCTTGAGAACTAAGGTGCACCTGACCCAAGCCATGGTATTTTCAATAGCTTCATATGGATGCAAAAGCTGGACAGCGAATAAGGAAGACCGTAGAAGAATTGATGCTTTTGAGTTATGGTGTTGAAGGAGAATATTAAAAGTGCCACGGGCTACCAAAAGAACCAATAAATCTGTGTTGGAAGAAGTGCAGCCAGAGTGCTCCTTAGAGGCCAACATGGCCAGACTTTGTCTCTTATACTTCAGACATTATTGTCAGGAGGGACCAGTTGCTGGAGGAAGGATATCATGTTTGGTAAGGTGGAAGGTCAGAGAAAAATGAAGACTCCCAGCAAGATGAATTGGCAGAGTGGCATCATTAATGGGCTCAAGCATGGTAACAATAGTGAGGTTGGCCCCAGATCGGGCAGTGTTTCATTCTGTTGTGCATAGGGTTGCCTTGAGTCGGTACCGACTCGATGGCACCTAACAACAACAATGGCTGCTGATCATGAGTATCTTCATGTGTTTGTTAGCCACTTGAGTGTCCTCTTTGGTGAAGTGTCTGTTTATATCCTTTGCCCATTTTATAAACGCATTATCTTTTTGTTGAGCTGTTGCAGTTTTCTATAAATTTTAGAGGTTAGGCTTTTGTCACGTAAGTTACTTCCAAAGATGTTTTCCCAGTCTGTAGGCTCTCTTTTTACTCTTGATAAAGTTGGTTTGCGAGCATACATTTAAAATTTTATGACTTCCCAATTGTCTATTTGTAGTTATATTTTTATCCTGATTTTACACCATATGGTTTTCTCCCATGACCTTTATTGTTTCAGGTTTAAATTTAGGTGTTTGATCGATTTTTAGTTAGTTTAGTCTATGGTATGAGGTGTAGGTCCTGTTTCATTTTCCTGCAAGTGACCATCCAGTCTTGCCAGGTCAGCTGATTTCCCATTGAATGAATTTTGATCTCTTGCTGAGTATCAGATGTTAAAGAATACATGGATGGATTAATTTCTGGGTTCTAAATTCTATTCTGTTGGTCTGTGTGTCTGTAATTTAACGGTATTGGTCTGCTTTGATTACAGTAAATGCATAGCAAGTTTTAATATCAGATTGCTTTGGCTGTACAGCATCTCTTTTTTTATATATATAAAGTTGATCATCAGTTTTTCCATCTCAGTAAAGAATGATAGTTTTTGCATCGGGATTGCATTGTATCTGGACATCCCTTTAGATAGAGTTGGCATTTTCACTTTATTAAGTCTCTCAGTCCATGAGCAAAGGATATCCTTTCCAGTTATGTAGGTATCTTGCAGAAGTGTATTATAATTTTTGTGGTATAAGTGTTCCTTGATTAGGATAATTCCTAGGTATTCTGTCATTTGGGTGGCTATTGTAACTGGTGTTGTGGTTGTGGTTATGTGCTGTGGAATCAGTTCCGACTCACAGCGACCCTGTAGAGGGTGTCTGAGGCTGTAAATCTTGCTGTCTTGAGGCAGCAAGCCTTATCTTTCTCCTGTGGAACAGCTGATAGTTTTGAACTGCTGACCTTGAGGTTAGCAGGCCGACTCATAACCACTACACTACCTGAGCTCCTTGTAACTGGTATAATTTTCTTGATTTCCTCTTAGGATTGCTCCTTGTGAGTATAAAGAAACCCAGATTATTTTTATGTGTTGATCCTTGTACACTGCAGCATTGCTGGATTCTTTTATTAGCCTCATCAGTTTTCTTGTAGAATTGTTAAGAGTTTTCTATGTATAGGATAATGTCATCTGTTAACATAATTTTACTTCTTCCTTTCCAATTTGGTAACCTTTTATTACCTTTTAGGCTGCTACCTACAGGATCGGTGGGTTCAAACCCACTGGTTGCTCCTCTGAAATTCTGTTTAGGTTGCTGTGGGTCAGACACGACTGGACGGCACTTAACAACAACAAATTCTTTTAAATGGTTTATATTATGTAGTATTTAATATGAAGAACTCTGGTGGCATAGTGGGCTGTGCATTGTCGTGCTGACCACAAGGTTAGCAGTTGGAATCCACTAGCTGCTTTGTGGGAGAAAGATTTGCAGCCTTGGAGAATTCACACAGGGTCACAATGAGTCAGAATCGACTTGGTAGCAGTGGATTAATATTAAATATGCATACATAGACAAGTGTATGTAAATATGTATAGTTGTTGTTCAGTGTCTTTGAGTTGATTCTGACTCATAGCAACCCTGTGTAGGGTTTCTGAGGAGCAGCTGGTGGGTTTGAACTGCCGGCCTTTTGGTTAACAGTCCAGTGCTGATCCTACAGCACCACACCAGGACTCTTAACATATATATTTGTTGTTGTTGTTGTTAAGTGCTTTTGAGTAGGTTCCAACTCATAGCAACCCTCTGTAGGGTTTCTGAGGAGCAACGGGTGAGCTTGAACCACCGACTTTGTAGTTCAAACCAACTTTGCAATCCAGCACGTTAACTTACAGCGCTACACCAGGACTCAAATGTATATATTTTGTAGTTGTTGTTAAGTGCCATCTAATCAGTTCCAACCCATAGTGACCCTGTATAAGGTTTCTGAGGCTGTAAATCTTTACGGGAGCAGAAAGCCTCATCTTTCTCATGCAGAACTACTGGTAGTTACGAACTGCTGACCTTGAGGTTAGCAGCCCGACTAGTAACCAGTACGCTACCAGAGCTTCTTAATGTATATATTAGGAAGCTTAATAATAATGAATTCCTGTGTTTCATTCTATTGTGCATAGGGTCACTATAAGATGGTACTGACTCGATGGCACCTAACAACAATAACAACAACAACAATGAATATCCTAAGGACATTCCACTCTGCTATAAGCCTTCAGCATCTAGGCACTTGGCCTCCTGTCCAAAGGCACTCTGCTTTTACCTGCTCCGTGGACTGGGAAGCCCATGCTCTAGCTGGTGCTCTGGCTCTTAGTTCTGCTACTTGTGCCTACTCTCCTGCTTCTCTGGTGTCACAACATTCTGTCTCCTGGGTTGAGGAGTTTCTGTGTGCAGGAGAATCTTGGGGTCTAAGAGATGTGCTCCGCTCCTGGCTCTTCCTTGTTGGTAATAAGATCCACCTGCTCCTTGTTCGGCTTCTGAGATGGTTCATTTTATATCTATGTTAGAATTCCAAGTTTTTATAATCACAATCCTGTTAACAATCATTCACAAATGAATCAGCATCTTCTCCCACCTTTTCCTTATCAGACCCATCAGGGTAAAGTCGTTTGGTGAGGATTTTTGTTTTCTTGACATTGAGATGTGATCCATACCGAAGGCTTTGTGCTTTGATTTTCATCAGTAAATGTTTTAAGTCCTCTTCACCTTCAGCAAGCAAGGTTGTATCATCTGCATATCACAATTTGTTAATGAGTCTTTCTCCAATCCTGAAGCCATATTTTTCTTCATATAACACAGTTTTCGGATTATTTACTCAGCATACAGGTTGAATAAGTATGGTGAAAGAATACAACCCTGTCGTGCACCTTTCTTATTTGTAAACCATTCAGTATTCCTATGTTCTGCTCGAACAGTTGCCTCTTGGTCCATGTACAGATTTCTCATGAGCACAATCAAGTGTGCTCATTCAGAATACTCATACTTGGCAATGTTGTCCATAGCTTGTCATGATCCACAAAATTGAAAGCCTTTGCGTAGTCAATAAAGAACAGGAAAATATCTTTCTGATATTCTCTGCTTTCAGCCAAGATCCATTAGATATCAGCAATGGTATTCCTCGTTCCACGGCCTCTTCTGAATCCAGCTTGAACCTCTGGAAGTTCTCTGTCAATGTATGATTGTATCTGTTTCTGTATTACCTTTAGCAAAACTTTACTCGCATGGGATATCAAAGAGATTGTCTGATGATTTCCACATTCTGATGGGTTACCTCTCTTTGGAATGGGCACAAATATGGATCTCTACAATCAGTTGGCCAGATAGCTGTCTTCTAAATTTCTTGGCAGAGATGAGTGAGTGCCTCCTGTGCTGCCTCACTTTCTTGAAAGATTACAGTTTTCATTCCATCAATTCCTGGTTCCTTTTTCTTTGCCAATTCCTTCAATGTACCTTGAACTTTCTACTTCAGTATCATTGGCTCTTGATCATATGCTACTACATTAGCCATTTCCTTTTGGTACAGTGACTCTGTTTATTCCTTCCATCTTCTCTTGATGCTTTCTGCATCATTCAATAATTTGCCCAGCAGAGAATCTTTCAATAACGAAAGTCGAGGCTTGAAGTTTTTCTTTAGTTCCCCCAGCTTGAGAAATGCTGAGCGTGTTCGTCCTTTTTGGTTTTCTGATTCCAGATCTTTGCACATTTTGTTGTAATATTTGCCTTTATCTTTTCGAGCTGATCTTTGAAATTTTCTGTTTAGTTCTTGGACGTCCTCATTTCTTCCATTTGCTTTGGCATCTCTATGCTGGAGAGCAAGTTTCAGTGTCTCTTCTGACATCCATTTTGACCTTTTCCTTCTTTCTTGTCTTCTCAATGATTTTTTGCTTTCTTCATGTATGATGTACATGATGTCCTCCCACAACTCTTCTGGTCTTCCAGTCTTTAGTGTTTAATGTATCAAATCTGTTCTTCTGATGATCTGTAAATTCAAGTTGGATATATTCAAGGTCTTATTTTGGCTCTCATGAACTTGTTTTCATTTTCTTCAGCGTCAGTTTGAATTTGCGTAAGAGTAATTGATGGTCTGTTCCGTAGTCAATCCCTGGCCTTGTTTTCACTGATGATATAGAGCTTTTCCATCGTCTCTTTCCAAAGATGTAGTCAGTTTGATTTCTGTGTGTTCAGTCTGGCGATGTCCATGTGTATAGTTGTCTATTATGCTGTCTAACGAAGTATAATAGACGACTATAAGAACAAATTATTGTTTTTTCAGAATTCTATCATGCGTTCTCCAGCATCATTTCTGTCACCAAGGCCATATTTTCCAACTACTGGTCCTTCCTCTTTGCTCCCAACCTTTGCATTCCAATCCAGTAATGATCAATACATCTTGATTGCATGTTTGATCGATTTCAGATTGAAGAAGTTGGTAGAATTCTTCTATTCCATCCTCACTGGTTTTAGTGGTTGGTGCATAAATTTGAATAATGGTGGTATTAACTGGGCTTCCCTGTAGGTGCATGGATATTATTATCCTATCACAGACAGCGTTGTACCTCATGACTGATCTGTTTTTGACGATGAATGCAACACCATTCCTCTTCAATTTGTCATTCCCGGCATAGTAAACCATGTGGTTGTCAGATTAAAAATGGCCAATACCAGTCCATTAAAGCCTAAGTTATCGATGTTTATGCATTCCATTTCAGTTTTGAGAACTTCCAATTTTCCCAGATTCATACTTGGTACATTCCATGTTCTGATTTTCAGTGGATGTTTACAGCTATTTCTCTTCATTTTGAGTTGTGCCCCATCAGCGATTGAAGGTCCCATGGGCTTTTTTCCAACAAGTTTTACTCCATTCGTGTTCTCACGGTCAACTCTACTTTGAGGAGGCAGTTCTTCCCCAGTTGCATTTTGAGTGCCTTCCAACTTTAGGGGCTCATTTTCCGTCTCTGTATCTGACAGTGTTTCTCTGCTTGCTATTCATAATGTTTTCAGTTACTAAATATTCAGAAGTAGTTCGTCACTGTTTCTTCCTAGTGTCTTTGTCATGAAGCTTATCTGAAACCTGTCCACCATGCGTGACCCTGCTAGTATTTAAAATACTGGTGGCTTAGCTTTCAGTATCACAGCAACTCACAAGCCACCACAGTACCTGGTGTGGTACTGTGGGTTAATGCGCCAGACTTCAAAGTCATTTGAATGGCAAGGTCTGTAGTTCAAGCTCAGCAGTCGTTCCTTGGAAACCCTATACAGGGTCACTGTGGGTATTGTTTAATATTTTGCTCATAGAATTCTTTAATATTTCAACTTAAAGCCTGAATTTTTTTTTCTTTAGTTCTTTCAGCTTGAGAAATGCTAAACCTGTTCTCTCCTTTTGGGTTTATAACTCTGGGTCTTTGCATATTTCATTATAATATTGTATTTGTCTTCTCAAGCTGCCTTTTTAAATTTTCTGTTCAACTCTTTAACTTC
>NW_006408600.1:2372721-2374764 GCF_000296735.1 Chrysochloris asiatica | reverse complement strand
TTTTTTTTTTTTTTTGAACAACAACAAATTATTGCACAGCAAATAAAATACTAAGTATCAAAACATTTTCTACATAATTATTTTGAAATAAGTTTAGCAGTGTCAAAGAAATTGTTTCTCTTTTATTCGTTTTTTTTTTAAATGTTGCATGTCACAGATAAGGCACTTACGAATTCATGAAAGAAGCAGTCAAGAGATCAAATGAAATTGCATTAGGCACATCTGTACAAGACCTCTTTAAAGTATTCAAGAGCAAAAATATCAGTTTGAGGTCTAAGGTGTGCCTGACCCAAGCCATGGTATTTTCAGTAGCTTCATATCCATATGAAAGTTGGACAGTGAATAAAGAAGATTGTAGAAGAATTGATGCATTTGAGTTATTGTGTTAGAGAAAAATTTTTGAAAGTACCAAGGACTGCCAGAAGAATAAGCACATCTGTGTTGGCAGAAATCCAGCCCGAATGCTGCTTAGAAGCCAGGATGATGAGACTTCGTCTCTCATACCTCGGACATATCCCTGGAGAAGGATATTATGCTTTGAAAGTGGAGAGTCAGCAAAAAAGAGGATGACCCTCAAAGAGGAGATTGATTGTGACATTGGCATTATCATTGGGCTCAGGAGTAACTACAAATGTGAGGATGTGCAGGACTGGTAAGAATTTTCTTCTGTTGTGCTTAGGGTCGCAAGGTAACATGTCTTAGATATGAATAGGGACCAACTCAATGGCACCCAACAACAACAACAGTGGTAAAATACCTGAACATTCATCTGCAGCTACCTGTGTTGTTGTTAAGTGCCTTTGAATCAGTTCTAACTCATAGTGACCCTGTATAATGTTTCCAAAGAGCAGTTGGTGGGTTTGAACCACCAACCTTTAAGTTAGCAGTCTAGTTCTTCCGTAAGAGCACCATACCAGCTACCTATAGGATGTAAATTTTTATTTCAATTGTAACATGCATTTGTGGTTCCAGTGGTTTTTTCATAGCCATTTTTTTGACAGGTTTTTGGAAAACATGACCTTTATACATTTTCTAAACTCAGACTGTTACATAAGAGCTTGTTTACAAGGTCCATGTGTTCCACTGCCAAATCCTGATTACATATCAAGAGTGTGCCTCCTTTACCCACCTTGCTCAGCACCCACAAGTGAAAGCACTTTTGCTTTCTTCATGTATTATGTCTTTGATGAAATCCCACAAATCTTCTAGCTTTTGGTTTTATTTTTCAGTGCATCAATATGTTCTTGAGATGGTCTAGAAATTCAGATGGGATATACTCAAGTTCATGCATTGGCACTTGCAGACTTGAAATTTTCTTCAACTTCACTTTGAACTTGCATGTGAGCAGTTGCTAATCTATTTAGCATTCAGCTCACTGACCTTGTTCTGACTGATGTTACTGAACTTTTCCGTCTTTTTTCACAGATGTATTCAATTTGATTCCTATATATATATACACATACATACATTTGTTGTTGCTTCTGTAAAGGTTTTTACTTGTGTGTGGGGCTGGGTGGGGTATAGAGGGCAGTGACCTGCTCAGTCCTTCTTGGCAACCACTTTCCTCATGGTGGCCACTTCTTTGCTGAGCTTCTCTTGGCGCAGATGTGTGTCCCCATCCTTTTCTTGATGAACTTGAGTGCTCACTTGTCCTTGGAGACCTTGAGCAGCTCCATGGCCCTGTGCTCATAACGTGCAAAGCCACACACCTCCCGGATCATGTCCTGCACGAGCTTGGTGGACTTGGTGAGGCGCCCACGGCAGCAGCTGTGCCTTGGCTCGCTCACGTTCTTGGTTACTTTGTGGCCCTTGTTGAGGCCAGCGGCCATAGGGTAGTGCACAGCCATGGCTGCTGTTCCTCAAGGGCTGCTGCAGCGGAAGACATATATATATCTATATATTTGTTGTTGTTATGTACCGTGGAGTTGGTTCTGACTCATAGAGACCCTGTACAGGGTTTCCGAGGCTGTAAATCTTTACGGGAGCAGAAAGCCTCATCTTTCTCCCACGGAACAGCTGGTAGTTTCAAACTGCTGACCTTGC
>NW_006408600.1:2367114-2372226 GCF_000296735.1 Chrysochloris asiatica | reverse complement strand
GGCAGCAGTAGTGAGGTTGGCCCAGGATCGGACATTGTTTCGTTCTGCTGTGCATGGGGTCGCTATGAGTTGGTTCCTACTCAACTCGATGGCATCTGACAACAACATCTAGCTAGCTAGCTAGATATAGTGGTTTTTTTTTTTTTTTGAAGTGTTTGTTGTGAATTGAGTGATAGTTTATATGGGGAACATCAGTTTTACACTCATTCTGTCGTGTTCATTTCATTGCAGTGATTCCAGTCATATTCGTTCCATTGCAATGGTTACAATCATTCAACAGTATTTGCTTCTATTCCCTCTGTTTTCGTTTTTTTTTGGGATGTGTACCAAAGCACTCAGGAATATACAATCGTTCAAACATCAAAAGGGCACACCCTGCAAGCCTACCCCCAGCTGCCAACACACAACCCCTCTCCCTCCATGAGTCTAGAGTCCTCAGCTGCTCCGTCTCTCCATGTCATCATCTCTGTCTCCATCTCTGGTGTTGCTGCTTCTCTGGGTAGGGTCCCACACTCAACTCCCGCTCTTCACCCTTTATGGTCCCAAGGTCCTCCGCTCTGGCACTATAAGATTGACCACTCGGAACTGTAAGATAGACCACTCACCCCATTTTTGCTACAAAACTTCTACCTTTACAGTTGCGACAATCCCAATTAGTCATGACAACACTTACTGTTGAATCATGAGAGTCTTATCTCCATCTCCTTTCACCAGACGTGTCTGTTGTTGTTAAGTGCCGTGGAGTCGGTTCCGACTCATGGCGACCCTGTACAGGATTTCCAAGGCTGTGAATCTTTATAGGAGCAGAAAGCCTCATCTTTCTCCTGTGGAGCAGCTGGTAGTTTCAAATTGCTGACCTTATGGTTCACAGCTCGATTTGGAACCACTACCACTCAGTGGGGATTCTGCCTCCTCCCGCCCCACACCCCCCTGCACATTCTGAATCTAAACTTCCTTTTGAAACATTGTAAGCTAGTCACTTGGTGCCTTTAAAGCCCACCTTCCACTGTATTTTAGGTAGCCAATCGGAATATGGAAATCATTGGACGATATCTTTGATATCCTATGCGAGTAAAGTTTTACTAAATGTAATACAGAAACGGCTGGACCAATAAGCAACATTCTTCTCAATGGAGAAAAGATTGAAGTTGTCAAGGACTTCATTCTTTTTGGATCAACTATCAATACTCACGGAAGGAGCAGTCAAGAAATCAAACGATGTATTGCATTAGGCAAATCTGCTGCACAAGACCTTGAAGTGTTGAAGAGCAAAGATGTCAGCTTGAGGACTAAGGTGCGCCTGACCCAAGCCATGGTTTTTTTCAGTAACCTCATATGCATGCGAAAGCTGGACAATGAATAAGGAAGACCATAGAAGAATTGATCCTTTTGAGTTATGGTGGAGGAGAATATTGAAAGTACAATGGGCTGCCATGGGCTGCTAAAAGAACCAACAGATCTGTGTTGGAAGAAGTATAGACAGAGTGCTTCTTGGAGGCCAGGATGGACAAACTTGGTCTCTCATACTCCAGACTTGTTGTCAGGAGGGACCCGTCACTGAACAAGATTGTCATGTTTGGTACAGTGGAGGGTCAGAGAAAAAGAGGAAGACCCTCCACCCCCACCCCAACGAGATGGATTGTCAAAATGGCAGCATCAGTGAGCTCAAGCATGGCAACAATTGTGAGGTTGGCTCAGGACTGGGCAGTGTTTCATTATGTTGTGCATAGGTTTGCTTTGAGTTGGTACTGACTCGATGGCACCTAACAGCAATGTCTAAATAGCCCATCCCTGTGAACTCTTGTGTATGCAGGGCACGGGAATGATCCTTGCTGTAAATGTTCTTTCCCTCTTGGTTGGTATTTTAAGCTACCACATCCATAAATATAGGGCAAGTTCATCAGACTGTAGTAATTTACACTTGTTTTCTTTAAAGGAAATAAATAAATAAAAGTTCTTTTCCTTCCTCTCTAGTTCGGTTCTGATCATCCCGCCATTCAAGGTAGGTCCCATGGGCACTATCTGCAAGTTTGGGCATATCCCCTTACTTCCTATCAACTGGATGCTTCACTCTCAGCTCTAGCCCTCCATGGCTATGTCCTTGTCCAGGGACTCAGGAGTCTCCAGGTCTCTCCATACTTCTGGCCAATCAGCTCTCACCATATTCCCCGTCAATGGGGGTCTATGTAACTTGGTCGGATTCCACCCAGCTCTTCATTGCTTCTTTTCTCCGACTTCCTCTTACCAGTAGACCATCGTGGTTGCCAGTAAGCTTACATGCCTGCTCGTATATTCCCTTTGAGTTTCGGTCTTAGGAGGGGGTTTGTCCTTGAAGGGACTTGATTGCATGTTTCCGGATATTCCTTTCTATCCTTCTCAAGTGTCTATTTTACAATAGTAGGCAAGGGAAACAAATATTCATAATATAGGCAAGCATCTTAACATTATTTCCTCTCTTTTACTCATGATTATAGAAAGCATATAAGCCCGCCTTTAGCCTATAACTGATTGGAATATCTAAAAGGGTGCAAGAACTTGCCCAGTGCAAGAGGCTTCTTACAGAACCTTTGTGATGTATAAGGCCTTAGGTGAAATCCTGATTCCTTTATATTTAATTGGGTTAGTTTCATGTGTATATTTGCCATTTTTATTATTGAAAAAAGGTACTTCCAGTGATTAGGTCCTTGGTTTTTACAAAATTCTATCTTGTAATCTCCAGTTTCATGTCACCATCTCCATTTTTTTCAAACTACTGAGCCACCTTCTTTGTTCTCTCTATTCACATTCTAATCACCAGTATTTATCAATGCATCTTAATTGTATTTTTGTTCAGTTTCAGACTTCAGAAGTAGGTAAAAATCCCCAGTTTTAAAGTCTTGGCATTAATGGTAGTTGTATAAATTTGAATCATGGTCCTATTAGCTGGTCTTTTTTGTAGATGTATGGATATTAGCCTTTCACATACAGCATTGTACTTCAGGATAGATCTTGAAATCTTTTTGAATCAAATTGGATATTTTCAGTCCATGTCAGCTTACTAATGCAAAGGCTATTTATCTTCAAGCATGCTGTTTCATTTTTGACAGCTTCCAGTTTTCCTCGTATATTGCACATTGTGGTTATTTTTAGATGTTTGCATCTATTTCTTCACATTTTGAGTCATGCCACATTAACCAATGAAGGTCTCAATAGCTTTACCCCATTAAAGTCATTAAGGTGAGCCTGTGCACAACAGAAACACTGCCAGGTCCTGCTGTAGCTGCACAATTCTTATATTTGAGTACACTGTTAATGTCACTTCATTACATTAGGATTCTTCCTCTTTTTCATTGGCCTTCACTTTATCAAGCATAATCTCATTCTCTAGGGACTGACCTTCCTGACAACATGTCCAAAGTACGAGAGACAGTGTCTCACCATCCTTGCTTCTAAGGAGCATTCTGACTGTACTACTTCCAGCATGAAACTGTCTGTTCTTGTGACAGTCTTGCTGGGAGGATCGTCCTCTTTTTCTCTTACCCTTCATTTTACCAAACATGATATCCTTTTCCAGGAATTAGCCCCTTCCCGCAATATGTCTGAAGTATGAGAGATGAAGTCTGGCCATCTTGACTTCTAAGGAGCATTATGGCTGTATTTCTTTCAACACAGATTAGTTTATTCTTTTGTCAGTCCATGGTACATGTACAAAAAATTATTCATTCCTCTTCTAAATACTTTATATATTCTTAAAGCTTTTATTGTGAATTGAGTGATAGCTCACATGGGAAAACATTGGTTTTCCACTCATCATGTTTTGTTTTATTGCAACGATTACAGTCTTCTCCATGCATCATCATTTAACAGTATTTGCTTCTATTTCCATTTTTTTTTGATATACACAAAACACTCAGGAATGTATAATCATTTTAAAAAACCAAAGGGCAAAAAAAAACCCCAAAAAAAACAAAAAACAAAAAACAAAACCAAAGGGCACATTCTGCAAGCCAGTCTCCTGGCCACCTACACACAACCTTTCCCTTTCCATGAGTTTAGAGTCCTCAGCTGCTCTGTCTCTCCATGCCATCACCTCTGCCTCCATCTCTGGTGTCGCTCGCTACTTTTCTGGTTAGGATCCAACATTCCTATCATGTTCTTTTTTGTTCCTTTTTCAAGTTTTTATTGTGATTTGAGTGAAAGTTTACAAGGCAGATCATCAGTTTTACATTCAACAAATCATATCCTTTGTTTCATTACAGTGATTATAACCCCATCCATGTACCATCAATTAACAGTATTTCTCTCTATTCATTTTAGCTCTTTTTTTTTAAAAAAAACAAAATAAAACACTCAGGCATATATAATAACTTAAACCACCAAAGGCACATTCTGCAAGCCTGCCTTTTGGCTGCCAGCTCTCAGTTCCTCTCTTTCTATGAATCTACAGTCCTCTAGTTGGTCCCTCTCTCCATGTCCCCACCTCTGCCTCCATCTCTGGTGTAGCAGCTTCTCTGAATAAGGTCCTGCATTCTCTTTGTGCTCTTCTCCCTTTTTGCTCCTCTGTTCCTGGAATGTTAGATTGACTACTCCCCCGTTTTTGTTACACAGCTTCTACCTTTATAATTGTGATAGTCTCAATTAGTTATGATAACAGTTAATACTGAAACATAAGAATCTTATCCCCATCTCTTTGCATCAGACCCTTCTAGACAAGATGAAAACTATTCAGTGGGGACTCTTACCTTCCCCACACAATCTTAAACTAAACTCTCTCTTGAAAACTTGTAAGCCAGTCACTTTGTACCTTTATCACCCCCTCTGGTAGCGTAGTGGTTACGAATTGGGCTGCAAGGTAAGCAGTTTGAAACTACCAGCTGCTCTGTGGGAGAAAGATGAGGCGTTCTGCTCCTGTAAAGATTTACAGCCTCAGAAACCTTGTACAGGATCGCTATGAGTCGGAACCGACTCCACGGCACACAGCCACCACTATCATTTTAGGTAGCCAATGTCTAAGTTGCCCGTCCCCATGTACCCTGTATACAGAGGGGATAGCATTGATACTTGATCCTTCCCTCTCTGTTGGTACTTTGAGCTACTACCTCCACGAGTATAGGTCAGGTTCATCAAATTGTA